>NW_026652293.1:44487314-44682702 GCF_009828535.3 Hylobates moloch
ATATATATAAACACGTATATGAACACAAATACATGTAATGGAGAACTACTATATGTCACAAGCACATATTAGGCACCAATGTGTGCCAGACTTCCCCCACACCTCCATCTCTGTTCCCACTGCCCCTGCCTAGGTCAAGTTCTCATCAACTCTCACCTGGGTGAGCTACTACAATGGTTTCTTCATTGTGCTTCACCCTTCTGTTCTTTTCCCAATCTATTCCCATCCCCACACTTCTCCTAGTGCTAATCAAAGCACTGCATTGTGAAACCTCCTATGCTAATATTACGTATCCATTAAAAATTGTGTTTAAGATATCTTTAGTGACATGCTGAAATGTCAGTCAATTGAAGTTATTGAGCAAAGATCTACAATGCCTATAGTAGAATGCATTACACTAGGTGCAGAGGACATAATCTTGAATGAAATAGGCTCCTGCCCCCATGGAGTTTATATTCAAATAGTAATCTTGAACTAAGTAATAAAGAAAAGCAGGGTCTTTATATAAAAAAATAAGAGACAGCACTAGAAGAATTTTGGATTGGTTTTACAGGAAGATGGCCATCTATGGGCTTTACTTTCAGGCAATAGAAGCCTTGATTCAAAGTGATGATGGAAGTTTGAGGAGTCCACGTGCATTTAGGAAAGTCCATATTAACACGCTACAGATAACCCTTAGAACAATATAGGACCTTACCTTCAGCTCAATAGCTAATTCGTTGGCAAAGCTCTAGGACTCAGTTTATGTGTGTTGAGTAAGTTAATTTTTATAACTATATTTTCATCATTCAAGATAATTTTTTAACCCCAACTTGATCCATAGTCTTGGTATTAATGCTATTGAGAATTTTTAGTAAGCTTCTAATTAATTCAATAAATATTCCCCTGGCCACCTGATTACCTCTCCAACCTCATCACTCTCTGTTTTCCTTTCCCACCCTGTGCTTCAGCTGGCTGAAGTACTTTCAATCCCAAGTTTTGTGTGGCTTCCTCATCTCCAGGCCCTCGCACATGCTGATTTCCACGCCTAGAGCACTTGTCTGCCAACTTTTGTCTCCCTTTGTCTGGACAATTTGCACTAATCTTTAGATCTAAGCTTAGATGAACGTTCTTTCCTCAAGGAAGCATTTATGGACCCCTCAGGATAATAGGCACTTAATGGTGAAGGTTTGCTGGAAAAATGAAGTATTTTTTTTTTTAGCATACCAGCCCTTCTTTTTTTTGGAAAAGCAAGGCTTGCTTTACAATTCTTCCAAGTGAAATTTAGAGGGTCCGGCTGTTTCTCTTAAAACATTACCATTCTACACATTTCCCTATATGCTCCAGGTAACCATAAAAAGTGATGGTCGGGGGTGGGGGAACAAAGTGATAAGAGTCCTAGTCTTATCATTCAATTTTATTCCCTTTGTGATGATTCTGTGTGCAAAAGCGTAATAAGAAAAACAAACCTGATTACCACTGATCAGACATTTCCAATTACACAAGCAAATTAAGGTTCAATTACTACTGTACTTCTTAATGCAATTAAGGTAATACGTGTTCAGTGTATATTATGGAATACTGTAAGACACAGACATTATGTTTGAATACCTCCTCATTATACTTGTTTAATTCATTCAAGAACGAAGCGTCTTCTGACTCGGATACACCTACACCCACCATTAAAGGGCTGCCGGCCGGGCCTATGCCGATGGTCACTCCAAATGAGTCAGACTTGTCTTTTTTAACTTTAGAAAGAAGGTCATTTGCATTATCATAAAACTCTGAGGAGATTCCAGTATCTGCCAGGGCCTGAAAAAAAAAATGAATAGATGTTAGCTTTGTGCACCTAGAGCCATTTCTCAGTTCATATTTAATACTTAAATCTTTGCTTTGTAAAATATCTAAAATTTTAGATTATGGTAGATAATTCTTTTATAAGGCAATCCAGTCATTAGACTGATACTTATTAAAATATAGAAAACACAGCATTGTTAGTGTTTAGTGGTACTGATAAAATACTTATTTACACACCACATGTGCTTGCACACACACACACGCATGCGCGCACACACACACATATACGGACGCAGATGATTCTGATCAAATGCTATATTGCTCTGAGTGTGGATTTCTTTCTGGCTGGCTTATCCTTCAAGGAGAGAAGGCTGGCTGCTTGTCTTTGCAATAGTGAGATACAGAAAGCCACATCTGGGCAGGAGCCTGGGAGGAAAGAAGCAAAGGAAACCTGCAGATTTGGATTGTCTCAGGTAGTGTATACAGGATTTCATTTCTCTGCTGACTTGAACTGAGGCATGGTCTTGGCCTTGTTTGAGCCAATGAAGTAAGCCTTCTGAGCCTGTGAATAGTTTGCTTTGCAACCATGAGAGCATGTGTTGAAATGGAGCCTCCATTACCTTGAGTCCCTGAGTGTCTGTGATGGTCAGTTTCCTTTCTACCTTTCTACCTTAGGGTGGACAAGTAGCATAAGCAAGGTGTTGTTGCTTCAGCTGCTGAGATCTGAGAATTCTTTGTGCCCAAAGCACTTAGTCCGTCTTGCCTGATACATAGGCCCAAGACCTTCCTTGAGCCTATGTCTTCCACCTTAGTTTACCATTGGCCTGATAGAGAGTAGAGGTTGGAGTGGGGTTGGGGAAGCAAACTTCTTAAAAACAGGCCCTATAAGCTTGGCCTTATTTTCTGTCAGTATTTTGTTCAGAATCCTAGGATCCTACTATCTCTCTCTAGAAAGTGTATAATCTATCTCCTCTTCTAAATGTTGTGGACTTAGTTCAGACAGATCTAGGTTTGGGTCTTGTCTCTGCCACCAACTACGGTAGAGTTTGATCCTGACACTTTAACCCTTTGTGTTTCTTTTTCTTAATGTCTAAAATGAGGCAATGATAATATCTGTCCTATTGTGTTGTGAGGATTAAATGGGAGAATTTGTGTGAAAGTAGAAGATCTGACACATGTTAAGCATTCTATGATGTTTGCTGTGTGGATGTTTCACCCAAAGGATGACAGGTAAGAAAATTAATGGCCATGAATAGACTCTTGCCTGATCATGAGCTCCAAGTGACCAAGAGACCACCAAATCGTAGAGATGGAAAGAGTCTTAGTGATCATCAGCAATTTGCAAGCATTTTTGTACAGAAGAACCCTTGCTTCGCACAAAATCACATACAAAGAGCCAAGACATGAAAATGATCAGTGTGAGCTGCCATTGGTGAAACAAAAGCACAGGTCTCAGAATCCTGCTCGTCTACGCCCTGTCCTCCCCCACATTCTACAGATTAGAAAACTGGGCCCACGGAGGGCAGTGAGTTAGCTGCTAACAGTCTTGTATATAGTCTAACAGAGCCACAACTTGGAAATAGGTTGTCTGATTGGCAGCCCAGATAATAAAGCCTCAGATCTATTTTACTGATTTTGGAATGGAGCCAAGATTTAGCAGGTGGGTAGCCACATTTATGATCTGCCTCTCAGCTCCCTTCAACACTAAGCATGTGTGGGGATGGGTATGAAGGAGACTTCAGCCACCAGCAAACTTTATAGAGAACAAAAGCTTCCAGAGCAAGTCATCTCCACAAATAGGCCTCTGCCTCTCTGCCACCTACACCACAGTGGCCTCAGAGCCCCCCTGTTCAGACTTACTTCAAAGTGGTACTTCAGAAAGTTGTAGGGTTTCCGAAAGTATTTCTCATCATCTCCATAGTAGAGACGTTCACAGGTGGAGTCGTATCGAAGCTCCCTCCATTCCCCATTGTATACCGTCTCACACTGGCCCCCATAATAACTGGCATCGTACACACTCTGAGCATCTTCCTGGGTCAGGATATTGTACCTACATGGAACAAAGCAGCTTCTAAATAGCTAGTGGATGCTGGATTTTATACCTGGGTGATGGGATGATCTGTGTATTAAACCACCGTGGCACACGTTTACCTATGTGACAAACCTGCACATCCTGCACATGTACCCCTGAACTTAAAATAAAAGTTGGAAATTAAAAAGCAAAAGCACCTTTTAGGAGAGAGAATTAGAAAGGCAAGGTGGCATATAATGTCATCTTCTGAAAGATGTTGTAGCTGGTACAAGTAATAGTTTCTCAATCTATGTTCTGTGGAGCCCTGGGGTTCCTCCAAGAAGCTTATGGGCCACTTTAGGTAACACTTGGAGACTAAATGGGCTGGCCTGAGCCTTCAGTTTTCCTTTACCTAGATCATCTCGACAGTCCTATTTAGCATCTAGAATCATATTCCCACATGGGAAGCAGCCCTAAATATTTGTTGAATAAGTTAGAGAAGAAGATGTGCAATTATCATGAATCCAAGGGCAGCAGCCAGACAGTCTGGGCCCATTTCCCATCTCTGCCACATCTAGCTGTGTGACCTCAGGCATATTATTTAACCTCTCTGTGCCTCGGTTTAGGCCTTTGTAAAAAGCAGTTCTTAAATACTACTGCCCTCATAGAGTTAAATGGTTGAAACATGTAAAGAAATCATAATTGTGCTCAGCATACATTAAGGACTGAATAAAGGTTGCTGTTGTGGTAATTGTTTAATTTCCAGCTTTGCCACTTATTAGCTGTGTGACTTTGAACACAATCTAGAAGCTCTCTGCATTTTGTTTTCCTCATTTAAAGAATAGACATAATAATACCTACCTCTCATGGTTTTTGTGAAGCTGAGAGTATGAAACTAAAACAGCAGTAAAGTACCTATTAGGCATTCAACAAATTATGCTTACTTTTCCCTAGCCCAACACTCTTCCAGAAATATTTCTCTATACTTCCCTTTCTAGAGTATTTAAAAATCATCAGCCCAGGTTCCATGTTTTAGGATATGGATGGTTTTACCATATTCAGGTAAAATAATGTCAAGCAGGTGAAGTACAGCTATAATTTTCTAAAAAGGGAAAGTTAATGGAACAAAAACCGTTGAGTTGGCTAAGAGTTCTAAGACCTGACAATCAAAGCCTCTTATGTTACAGATAATGTAGTTATTGCTTGTTTTTTTGTCTCTCAAACTCCTATTTAACCTTAAGGAGCCAACTCAAATGTTGCCTTCTGTCGACAGCCTTCTCTGAATGCTCTGGAAAAACTGCTGTTTCCTCCCTGTGTTCCCAAGGGATGCAGTGACTACCTGTAGCACAGCGATAGTCATGATTGTTTATGGCCTCTGTGAAAAGGCACAAGGCAGGAAAGGAGCAGGGGATAAACTGCGAATAAAACCCACCTCAAAGGAATAAGTGGATAATTATAGTGCACCTGGCAGATTGTAGCAATTCAATGTATGTTAACTTCTTTTTTCTCTTTCTTTCTCATTCTCTTTCTTCATATTAGTGGAAGTGATGTAATAATAACTACAATAAATTGAACACATACTCTACTAGACGTTTAGCTTTCAACCTCATGACAACTTTGCAAATTCAGAAATTGAAGCTTAGAAAAATTAAATAACTTGTCTCTAGTCATAGCTGGATTTTTTTCCTAGATTTTGTTGATAGTAAAATCTGGGCTCCTTCCCTTTACTTCCCCTGAAGTTTCTATCTTCCTGACCATTGAACATGTTTCTGCCTGTAGCTTAGAAACAGCCTCTTAACAGACCGAACAAAACTCAAAGAAACAGTAATCCCTAAGAGTATACTATAACCTCTAAGCATAAAGCATATATATATTTGGAAAAGCTGGTTGTGAAAGCCCCAGTTAAAAGGGAAAGGTGTAGTCAAAGAAGTTCTACTTTTTGGAAATTTACTATGCAGAAATATCCACACGTGTACAAAACTGTGTGTACAAGAATGTTCATTGCAGCATTGTTTGTAAGAGGAAAATATGGGAAATAATCTAATTCTCTTTCAATAGGAAGTAGTCAAATAATTATATAATTATACTATAGGTGAGGAGTTGGAAATTTTTTTTAATAAAGGGCCAGATAGTAAATGCTTCAGGCTTTGCAGGTCACAGGGCTGTGTTGCAACTACTCAACTCTGTCATCGCAGGGTAAAAGCTGTATTTCAATAAAACTTTATTTGTAAGAATAGTCGGCTGAATTTGGCCTTCAGGCCATAGTTTGCTAACTATGTTATAGAAGAATATGCTGCTTATTAAAAAGAGATAGAAAATTTGGGGGAAAACTTAAAACTCTACTATTAAGTAAAAACATGAAAGTTGCAGACAATATGTATAGCATGATCACATTTATGTAAAATACACCTGTGTCTATAATGCCCAGTACACATAGGTATATTTTCTGTATAATGCATATTGCCAATGCAGTTTTTACATAATCTGGAAGTATCTTCACCAAACTGTTAACAGGGATCAGCTCTAGGGAGGGAAGGGAGAGACGGCTGTTGGATGGAGTGCAGGTAAGAGAAGATGGAAGAAAACTCTCAATTTTTATTTCAAACATGTATTACTTCTGTAACAATAAATAAAAATTTTAATCTGGGAAATGCTTAAATTAGAAAAAAATAAGAGCAAGAAAGGCCTTTGAGATCCGAGATAAACAGAAGAACCATCAAACATCAGTGGTTGGAGTGGAGCAGGACCATTTTACCAGTTTCAGTATTCAATGTGGGTGAAGCACACTGTTCAGAAAGTGTATTTGAGATGTTTCTAGTTAAATCACATGGGAGAAGATCCATGGTCTGCCAATAAGGAAGGGATTATTTTTCATTTCAACATGTCAATATTTCACACTTCTATTGTTTATTCTACAGTCACTTTTGAAATCAACAAGAATCCCCTTTTATTGATGTTACGGGCTGGATTATGACTCCCCAACATCCATGTGTTGAAATTCTAACTCCCAAAGCCTCAGAGTGTGAGTATATTTGGAGACAGAGTCCTTAGTGGGGTAATTAAGTTGCAGTGAGGTCATTATGGTGGGCTGTTATCCAATGTGAGTGGTGTTCTTATAGGAAGGGGAAATTAGGACACAGACATGTACGAGGGAAGAACATGTGCAGACACAGGAAGAAGGCAGCCATCAGCAAGCCAGGGAGAGAGGCCTCAGAAGAAACCACTCTGCTGACACTCTGACTTCAGACTTCTAGTCTCCACAATTGTGAGAAAGTAAATTTCTACTGTTTAAGCCACTCAGGATGTGGTGTTTTGTTATGGCAATCCCAGCAAACTAATACTGCTGGTATGACAGAAAACAGAATTTTCTCATCTTTTTATATGTGTATATCTACATGCACTTACAGAGTTCAATTCCATCAAGTATGTGGGCTCTGATCTCAGAGCAATTAACCATAATGAATGAGGGCGGCATTTCATGGAACCCCCACTTGTCCTTGAGTGGGCTGCAACAGGGCTAGGTCACTCTATGACAGTTACTACAACTCCTCATTTCCTTATCTGTAAAGATCCAGCTGATCATATTGATTTGTTTCAATTCAACCAATAGTCAGCGAGAGGCTATAGGACAAGCTCTGACACAGGGGCTGAGGAGATAAAAAAGCTGAGTCAGAAGCAATCTCTGCCCTCAAAGAGTTTATTTTCAAGTTAGGAGACAAGACCCTAGGCAAAGATAAGAGTGGCAGAGGACTAACAATACTAGAACGTCACTCTGAGCTAAGCCCTGTTCTGGTACTGGAGAAGCAGAGATGACAAGGAGCCCCTAGCCTGGGCAGATAGACACCCCAACAGACGTCCCCCGCCCTATTGGGTAAGAGCTGTGAGAATAAGACTTGCAGGAGGCTCTGGGAGCAATGGGAGGGGACTAAGTCAACCTAGGCAAAGTCAAGAGCAGAGGAGGGGGCTGTTACAAAGACTACCTAGGGGAGATGGTACCTCGGTGTACTAGTCTGCAGGGGCTGCCACAACAAAATACCATAGACCAGGTGCCCTACACAACAGAAATTTATTTTCTCATGGTTCTGGAGGCTAGGAGTCCAAGATCAAGGTGTTGTCAAGGTTGTTTTCTGCCGGAGGCTCTCTTCCTGTCTCAAAGACAGCCGCCTTTTCACTGTGTCCTCACATGGCTCATTCGCTATGCATGTGTGGAAAGAGAGAGATTGCTGGAATATCTTTCCCTTCTTATAAAGCCACCAGTCCTCTTGAATTAGGGTCCTACCCTATGACCTCATTTAACCTTAATTACCTCTCTAAAATCCTTATTTCCTAATTCAGTCACATTGGGAGTTAGAGCTTCAACACATAAATGTGGGGATAAGGGGAGACACAATTCAGTGCAGAACATTAGATAAGGGGTTACCCAGGTAGGAATTTGGGAAAGAATATTCCAGGAATATTGATTAAGGCTCAGAAGGAAAGAGTTTGATGCATTCAAGGAACTGAACCTGAACATAAGTTAAATGAAGAGAAGTTGGAATCCAAGCTGATTTCATCTCAACAGATAAAGAAACTGTGCCCTGAGAGGTTTAAGTAAGCAACGGGGAAGTGGGGGTTAAAGCCCCATCTGTCTTACCCTGAGCCCATTTTCTTTACACTGCGTCACACCATTAGCCCTGGTTATTGCAAGCATCTACAGTGCAAAGCAGATTGTGAACAGGGCTATTGGAAAGGCAAGGGCTTAAATCAGAGAAGAACTATCTTTCTGAGACATCAGGAAGGCTTCATGGAAGCTGTGGCTTCTTAAACGGGCCTTAGAAATGGCGTTGGGGTGAAGGGAGAGGAGCAGTAGGGTAGGTGTACTAAAAGAGAGGAGAACTCTCAGGCAGAGACATGGGGGGATATCATGGGCAGTGTCACATAGGCAGGACTGGACAAGCCATCTCTGGGGACAATGAGAGTAGCTCACAGCATGCACTCCAGAGGAACCCTCCAAAACGGCCCCCTTCTGTCCTCAAAACTAATGCTCACGATTAAAGACAAATCATTCCCTGCTCCTAAATAGCTAGCAGTCAGGGCCTCACCCCAAGGCTGCCTTCTGTGATCCTGGAATTGGTTCATACTGGCTACAGTCTTCGTCAATGGCCCTGACATCTTCACAGTCCTCCTCATCAGAGCCATCAAGGCAGTCTTGGTCCCCATTGCACAGGAGGTGGCGTTTCAGGCAGCGACCTGGAAAGGAGAGACTGTGGCTGCTCCCTGGGTTCCCCTCTCCCTCCCGACCCACACCCACAATCAGTAAGTCCTTTCTGCCTCAGAAATAAACCTCCCATCTGTCCCATGCTCTTTCTGTTCTCACTACCTCTGCCTTCCTTCCAGCCTCATGAGCTCCCGCCTGCAGCCACCCAGCTTGGGCATTGCCTGAGTTTCTCTCTCTCTAATTCTCCACATTGCAGCCCCCAGTAATCTTTCTAAAATGCCAGTCTGCCCATGTAATCCCCTTGCTCAGTATCCTCCAGTGGTTCTCCATTCCTCTTCTTCCAAATGCCATAGTCCGGACCCTATCTGCCCATCACCTACCTGCCCATCACCTACCTCTCTTCCCAAAGCCCTGATGCTGCAAACATTCTGGGCTGATTGGCAGTCTCTGATCCCCATGCTTTTGCATGTTCTTTCTCCTAGAAAGTTCCATTTTGTTTCCCAAGTCTCTACTCAACTACCATTTCGAAGCCCACCCAGACTGCCCAAAGCAGATTTGAGAACCTCCTCCTAGAAAAAGTCCCACTAGACCATGCACATGTATGTGCCCATGGCTATCACACAGTATTGCAATTAACTCCTTCTAGGTCTCTAGACTAGGCATACATCAAGGTAAGGTGCATTATTTTTTTCATGTCTATATTAGCAGCAGGTAGCATACTTCTTGTCACACAATATGTGGCCAATAATATTTGTTCAGTGAGTGGGTGAATGAATGAATTGTGTCTTTTTCTAAATGAATCAACCGATGTTCCTACAAAGTTGAATCAAAATTACTTGGGCTGCTGGCTTGGCTTAAAATGCAGATTCCTGGGACGCATCCCAAACCTACAGAATGGCAACCTCAAGAGGAAGTGCTCAGGAGTATGCATTTTAATAAGCTCCCTGGGGAAGTGTTCACATGTCACTTTTGACAGGCACAGCTGTTATCCTGCTGGAATGCTACTCACCTGTCTCCTTACACTGGAAATCCTGTCCACACTGTGCTTGCCTTACACAAGATGTAGAACTGGAGCAGCTGGCTTGATCCCAGATGTCACCACTGCAGATGGTTCCCCCAAACTTGTTTGGCTGCAAGAGGCTCCGGTATCGGTACTAAATCAGATTTTGAATAAGACACATTCTTGTCAATCAATCAATCAACCAAGACTTGTGCAGCCAGGTCTCAGCTCAACATAAGAAATAATTATCTAATGATTGAGAGCTGCCTGTGAAGCTGTCTTTTGAGGGATGAATGTGCATAAACAGTGGTGTATCACCAGAAGTGGCACAATCACCGATTGGAATGTTGAATAGGGCCTCCAAGCATGAAATGAAAGGCCTGGACAAGATATTTCTAGGGTCTTCCTACTTGCTAGGAAGAACCTCTGTTCCCTCTTCTTGAAGAAGTGAAATTCCTAATCTTTCAGTAACATTCTGCAAGTTGCTCGCTTCCCTGTCTACTAGCACTTGGCATATGAAGTTGCAATTGAGCATCCCCGTAGTTCTCCATCTCTCCCACCAGACTGTGAGCAATTTGCATATTGAGGGTAGAGAAGAGAGGACCATGTCTTATTTGGCTTCGTACACTTGGCACTTGATCTAAGGTCAGGTACTCAAGAGGCACGTTTAGAAGACATCTGTTGCTTTTTCTTTGCAACATTTCTTCTGGTCCTGGAATTCCCCTCTTTCTTTGGGGATATATCTCCTATAGTTCAGGTGGGAATGGACTCACTTCCTCAGTCACAGGGATGTGTGAGTATGAACCAGGCCTGGTTCACCAAAGCATCACATCTGCCTAGTTGTTGTAATCATTGCATCGGGGATTGGCACATGACTCAACCCCATCCAATCAAGTTCTCTCTGGGGATTTTCTTTTACAAAGAGACAGCTTCTTTTTCCTGGAATTGTTGGAAACTGTGGACATCAAGTTGTAGATGCCTTGCCTATTATGCAGAAAGCACCCATCCAAGAGATAGAGAGAGAAAGAAAGCTCTGAAGACATCATCTGAGTCCCTGGGTCCACCTTGCCTGCATATAAATAGACACTTGACAGAAGGAAGGAATTAAAATGCATGCCAATCTTGGGACTTTAGAGTTTCATAATCATGCTTTCTATATAGTGTACAGTGTCAGGCACTAGTGTAGAAGAAGGAAGCTGAAAACTAGGATATTCAGAGAAACATGAGGTACTATTCCTGCCTTCAAGAAGCTTAGAGTCTAGTTGAGAACATAAAATGTGTAATAATACAAAATATGCAGCGCAGATAGCAACCACACAGTGGCCGATAAGGAAACGTGCAGCCCTGTATTTCCTGGTGCCTCTCTCCCTGGCTCAGCCCATGGGCCCTTCCTTTAAGAAGGTTAGTATGTAGGTAAGAACGCAATGATTTGAGCAGCAAGAGAAGTGGGTTTCCTATCTCAATCAATTTCTTACTTGCTGTGTGAAGTATCAGGGTCTGGTACTTTGTGGCTCAGTTTCTAAATCTGTGCAATGAGGTGGGTGAGCTAAACGACTTTCCTAATTATAATGACTAATATCCTTTCACCTGTGTCCTGCAGTTGATAGAGCATGGACATGAGGATTAGATGGACTTGGGTTCAGGGCCCAGATTTTCTTACCAACTGCCCATGAGCAAGCCACTTCCCTTTTCTGAGCTTCTGTCTTCCAGTGTGTGAAATGGGTGTAAGGGCACTTTCCCTTGAAAGGACTGTGTGAGCTCTGAGTAAGACAATGTGTAAAGAAGCCCCCAGCCCTAATTCTGGTATATTATTGGTGCTCAATAAGCAGAGGTGGTTTTCACATTTTTACTGTTATATGTGCAGTCTTTCCAGGTGATTCCATGGATGAGTTGTAGAGCAGTGCAGCTCACTTCTCTTCTTACCCACCTCTGTCTCCTTAGCTGCTCATTAGCAAAATGGCAAAGGTAGCAAGGAGAGGTGAAGATCAAACCTGTCCATAGGTCTGTTCTGCCTTTCAGTTAGTAACAGCAGTAAGAGATTTGTAAACTCTGTGGGAAGAGACTGTAATTAATGACCAGCTGGAGAACATCAGTATATTTTAATTTCCCACACACACTCTTGCCCCTCAGCACAGCAAATAAAGGAGTGATCAGCATAGAAACGTAGAGCCAATTTTCTTTCTTTCTTTTTTTTTCCTCTCTTTATGTCAGTTTATTTCTAGATGTGCCTTCCAAGAACACTGGTTTATCTGTTACTTCCTCTGTTCCGAAGTGTTTAGTCATTCCCACTCTTTGGAGTGTAACTGCTATCCACATTAAATACATTTCTATAATTTCCTTACATGAAACTATGACTTCAGCCAAATATATCTTGTTCATTGTTCCTAAACATACTATGTTTATTTCTGGCTGTAGACTCTTGTTCATGGTTTTTCTTCTTAGAATGACTTCTCATCTCACTTTCAAATTTTTCCTTCCTTTAAAATATAGCTTAAAGCCTGTTTTCCACCATGAGGTCTTTTAAGACTGTTCACCCTTTTTCCCACAATTCTTACCCCAAAGGTTTGACTTTCTTGTAAACTCATATAGATCTTATTGTCTCCATTTTCTACTTGAAACTTAAGATATATTATCTTAAATATGTTTCCTATATTTTTCCTTTATCATCAACTAATGTTATATGTTATTTGAAGGAAAGCGTCTCAGACTTTTTAACATGGCCAGCACTGAGTAGATATCCAGTCAATGTCATAATGAGAATGGAATATCTAACAAGGACATTATGCATGGTATAGTGCTCTCCAACTCAGACAACTATTTGCCATTACATGACACCTATTTTGATTACGGCTGTTTATTATGAATATGTTGTGCTTATAATTCCACTTCATTGAGAATGAGGTTGGGAGTGAATTGTAAAGGTATTTATCCAAGGTCCAAAGAAAGAAAATATTGCTGCTTGGAATATTGCAGTTAGGTCATTCTAAACTACATTTTTGCTTCTTTGACAAAAGGGCAAATTTGAGCCTGAAAATTGGTGCCAGGATACCTTAGCATATCTGTTGTACATGTTATGGGGTGAGGAGTTCACAGTTAAATGAGCAACAGGGATCTGGTACATGCCACTGTTCTGCAGTGCTTTCACGGTGACTTATAGGAACAGATTTAATATAGTTTAGTAACGGCTTGAGCTTCTCCAAACAAATAACACATAATGTTACTCAAAATCAGACACAGTAGGTACTTGCTTCTGAGTACTCCTTCTTTGAATTAGCAGCCAATTTTCTTTCTTACTCTAAAAATTATATTTGACCCAGCCATCCCATTACTGGGTATATACCCAAAGGACTATAAATCATGCTGCTATAAAGACACATGCACACGTATGTTTATTGCGGCATATTCACAATAGCAAAGAGTTGGAACCAACCCAAATGTCCAACAACAATAGACTGGATTAAGAAAATGTGGCACATATACACCATGGAATACTATGCAGCCATAAAAAATGATGAGTTCGTGTCCTTTGTAGGGACATGGATGAAACTGGAAAACATCATTCTCAGTAAACTATCGCACGACAAAAAACCAAATACTGCATGTTCTCACTCGTAGGTGGGAATTGAACAATGAGAACTCATGGACACAGGAAGGGGAACATCACACTCTGGGGACTGTTGTGGGGTGGGGGGAGGGGGGAGGGACAGCATTAGGAGATATACCTAATGCTAAATGACGAGTTAATGGGTGCAGGAAATCAACATGGCACATGGATACATATGTAACAAACCTGCACATTGTGCACATGTACCCTAAAACCTAAAGTATAATTAAAAAAAAAATTATATTCAATTTTTAAAACCTGTACCTACCAACTTGATAATGGTGATGGTGGCTACCATGTATCGAGTGCCTACTCTTGGCCAAACACTTTACATTCCTGATCTTACTTAATCTTCACAAGTTTATGAAGTTAAATATACCATGGGAATCCCATTTTGAGCTGAGTTAGAATTCCAGCTCTGCCACTTACTGTATATGCATCACTGGGTCAACTACTTAACATCTCTGATCCTGTTTTCTCATTTTAAAATGAAATATATCTGAGAACATTGCAAAGATTCATCATAATACATGTAAAGAAATCATCACTTTGCCTGGTTTCTGATATACACTCAATAATAGTAGTTATCAATGTCATCATCATTCTTATATCCAGCTGTTGGGCTACTTCAAAACGAACAGAAGTGACCACTTATTTCATTCATTACTCTCCAGGATGTTTCAGCGGGAGGCAGTAGTGTGGAGTGGTCAGCCACAGAAGCTTTTTGGAGTCAGACTGACCAAGTTTTAAATCAAGGCTCTGTCTTTTTCTTAATGGGTGACCTAAACAAAGTGGATGATGATGTCTGTCATTTACAGTTGGCTGTGAAAGTCAAACAAGATAATTTTTTAAGGCATTTGCACAATTGTCTGGTACATACAAATTATTTAATAAATGGTGACTATTGCCATTGTCATCCTTCCTATAGTATCTGTACTGGGAATCATGGTGCAAGCCATAAGATTCATTCCCATTGATTCCCTATTTTCTAGGTTGCTATCAAATAATGGAGATATTTGTGTGGCAGGAAGGTTGGTGCCAATATTCCCTTTGGGACTTCTCCGTGCTATTGCCTGTGGTTGGGATCATTAAGACATAATTTTCTTTTCTAACTGGTAGATAATGTTGCCTTCCAGAAACGTACATCTTTGTTTGGATGATTTTGAGAAGACGAAACATATTAATAAAAAAAACTAGGGTGGTCTTTCACCTAATTAACAGAATTAATCATTTTAAGGATTACTTTAAAAACACACGTGTTTTTGAGTCACTAAGGAAATAATTCTATTCTGATTTAAACTGCAAGTCATTGTCTTGTGCTGCTGCTGTCTAAACTGAAATAAATAAGAAAAATTTAATTTAGGATATATAACAGGTTGAATAATGGCCACACAAAGATATCAAGTCCTAATTTATGGAACCTGTAAACGTTACCTTATTTGGAAAGCTGGCCTTTGTAGACATTATTGAAGTTTCTGAGATGAGGATATTACCCTGGATTGTCTGGATAGCACTAAGTGTCCTCACAGTGTCTTTGTAAGAAGAAGGCAGAGAGAGATTACAGGCAGATACACAGAGGAGAAGATGCACAGATGAGGCAGCAACGTGATCAGGGAGGCAGAGACTGCAGTGATCCAGCCACAAGGTAAGGATTGTCAACGCCACCAAAAGCTGGAAGAGGCAAATATTAGATTGCTGCAAAAGTAATTGCAGTTTTTGCTGTTACTCGATATGCCAAAACTGCAATTACTTTTGCAACAACCTGGTAACAGAGTCCCTTCCAGCACCTCTCAGAGGGAGCATGGCTCTGCTGATACCTTGATTTCAGACTTCTGGCCTCCAGAACTGTAAGAGAATACATTTCTGTTGTTTTAAGCCACCAAGTTTGTGGGAATTTGTTCCATTGGACTCAAGAAACTAATACAGGATGTCAGAGCAAAATGAGCACGTAGGGATCAGACACATGTAAACAGGAACAGTCTAAGATTCTTCAGCACTTCTCAGAGATGAGAGAGGCAGAATAACAAATTTCAGGCTTTGATGTTGAATGAACTAGGTCAAAATTGTGTGTGTTTCTGCCACTTACTAGCTATGCAATTTTCAATAACTCATCAGGAACATTCACAGAGCACCTCTCTAACTGAGTGGTGGGTCTGGAGGCAGGATGACCATTCGCAAGCCCTGCAAGAACTCAGGTGAAAGAAAAGCAGGGATTAATTCAAGGCAATGGGACTGAGAATGAAGATGAAGGCACAGATGATTATTAAAAAACAGCTGATATTCCACAAATTAAAACTGTAATGAGATACCACCTTACTCCTGAAAGAATGGCCATAATTAAAAAATCAAAAAATAATAGATGTTGACATGGATGTGGTGAAAAGGGAACTGTTTTACACTGCTGGTGGCAATGTAAACTAGTACAACCATTATGGAAAACAGTGTGGAGATTTCTTAAATAACTAGAAGTAGAACTACCATTCAAGCTAGTAATCTCACTACTGGGTATCTACCTAAAGGAAAAAAAAAAGTCATTATATACAAAAGAGACTGTAATACATGTTTATAGCAGCACAATTCACAATTGCAAAAATATGGAAACAACCTAAATGCCCATCAACCAACGAGTGGATAAAGAAAATGTGGTACATATTCACCGTGGAATACTACTCAACCGTAAAATGGAATGAAATTAATGGCCTTTGCAGCAACTTGGATGGACATGGAGGCCATTATTGTAAGTGAAGTAACTCAGGAATTGAAAACCAAGTATCGTATCTTCTCGCTTATAAGTGGAGCTAAGCTATGAGGATGCAAAAGCATAGGAATAATATAATGAACTTTGGGGACTCTGGTGGAAGGGTGGGGAGAGTGAGGGAATAAAAGACTACACACTGGGTACAGTATACACTGCTCAGGTGATGGGTGCACCAAAATCTCAGAAATCACCACGAAAGAACTTAACCGTGTAATCAAAACCTACATTTCCCAAAAGCTATTTAAATAAAAATGAAAAAATAAAAGAAGGAAAACATCTTGAATTCCTTAAACATGTATTCTGAGCCAGATGCATGAGAAGGGTTTTGTGTGCATTACTCATATATTGCTCACAATCATTCTAGAAAGTATGTACTCTTATACTCCAATTTATACATAATGAAACTGAGGCACAGAGATGATTAAAAATATTCCCAAAGTAACAATGCAGATAAGAGGCAAAGCCGGATCTAAACTGCAGAACTGAATCTTAACACTCAAACTTGGCAGTAATGTGCTAATAGACAAGGTTCAGGCAGTGAGTGGTATGCCGAGTGGGGAAGGGAGCATCTGATACAGGCATGTGTGTCTGAAGGAAATTTTAAAACAATAATAAAACAGACTAGAAGTTACACTGTGTTTTATTATGTATTTATTTATTTATGAGACAGAGTCTGGCTGTGTCACCTAAGCTGGAGTGCAGTGGCACAATCTAAGCTCACAGCAGGCTCAAACCCCTGGGCTCAAGTGATCCTCCTGCCTCAGCCTCCTGAGTAGCTGGGACTATGGGTGTGCACTGCCATGCCCAGCTAATTTTTTGTGTGTGTGTATTTTTTGTAGAGACCAAGTCTTGCTATGTTGCCCAGGCTGGTCTTGAACTCCTGGGCTCAAGTAATCCTTCTGCCTCAGCCTCCCAAAGTGCTGGGATTACAGGTGTGAGCCCTCACACCTGGCTGACTATGTTTTATTATTACTGTGAGCCAGGGATTCTGAACAAAGTCAGAATTTTAATACTCCCTCTGCCTGAGTGGAGGGCTCTCAACATCCCTCTTCCTTTCATATGTCAATGGTACTAGGGATCATTTTGAACTATTCAAAGTCATTTAGATAGGCAAAGTAGACACACCTCTCTTCATTGGGTGTGTTGGTCTTTTCAATATATGAAAGTGGAATTCTCAAGAACACACTCTGCGACGTCCCTTGGATTATCTCATCTCCTCATGGGCAGCTTGGTATTTTGTTTCTAAGCTATTACTTCCTCCAGAAGACCCTCACTAGTGGGCAATAGATTTACCATGACTCAGAGAGAAACAAAGGTGCCCATGCACAGATAGCGACTTTTCTGCCTATGAGCCATAACATATATCTTTTGCAGCCTCACTCAACACTACCTTACAAACAAAATCAGGAGACACGGAAACAAGTTTCACTGTCCATGTACAATCAATTTCAAACAACAATTTCTAGACCCAATTTCTCCCCAGGCCCCTACACATAGTGGACTGCTTAATCTCCATTTGAATTCCTAATACACATATGAAATATAAAATGCCCCAAAACCGGTTGTAAGTGTCTTACCTTTTTGTCCTGGCATGGAAAGCAATCTGTCCACTCTGACCAGTTGCTCAGCTGGCAGGTAACTGCTGAGGGTGTAGCTGCCCGTTTTACTCTCCTAAAGAAAGGAAAGATCCCTGCATCAATTTTGAGATGCAAAATTTAAGCAAATGAGAAAGCTGTGCACATTTTCCTTCCAGTAAAACATGGTTTGGAAGAAATGAGGAATGAACATTTATTGTACTCCTACTTTATGTAGAAATGCCAACAGAAATGAAAGAGTGTATGGTGCTAGAGGATTTATATAAATTATCCCTTTAACACTATATCAGTCCCCCATGCATCAAATTATTATAATTTTAGAGAGAAGAATATTAAAGAGGGCTAACAATTTTTGAAGAGCCAAAGTAGCAGAAAGCTCAGTGGTTAAGAATGTGGAGTCTGGGGTAAGAGGATTGGGTTTGAGTCTTAACCACTTGCTGACTGAAAACTTGAGTAAATTACTTAATATCTCTGAAGTAGAGCTTTCCTATCTATAAAACTAAATTAAAAACATTACCTAAAAGGGTTATTGAAAGTGCATTGAAATGCTTATGAAAGGTTTACTACAAGATGATTTTCATTATTACATGCTAGGACAATATGTGGATTATCTCATTTAATCCCTATGACAATCCTTGGAGATAAATATTATTAGATCTATTTTATGTACAGTGTAAGAAAGCTGGGATTCCTAAAAGCTAAGTAGCCCTGAAGTCATAGCCCAGGAATGACAGAGGCAAAATTGGAACTAGTTGGTTTGGTGGCAAAACCCATTTCCTGCTCCTCATCATGCTACTGCCTCATTTTATGAATCAGCCAACAGACATGAGAGAGTGTATCTCCAAGCCCACGATCCTTCTCTTACCCTATACTTCCCCCTCACCAATTAAAAAGCCTACTCAGGGAAAGAGGGACAAGCCACAAGCTTGCCTGGCTTCCACATTAGCCTCTTCCCATAGCACCACTGCTACAACTTCAAAGCCAGGTTGGCCCACTGGGAAAGTGGGAACATTGTTAACACTAGAGTTACCACAGCGTCTGAGAGCCAGGCAGCCACTGCTGTGATGAATGGCATGATTATAACCCTAGTGTAGGAACAGAAAGTGTTGCAAATCTCATGCTAATTATGTAATGAATTTGATGAATAATGACACCTAAGTTGAAACTCGGCACAAGGAGCCATGGAATAGTTCAGCCAATTTTGTCTATCTTTAACTCTGGTTCTCAAACCTTTGGTCTCAGGATACCTTTACATTTCAGCAAATTACTAAAGACTCCAAAGAGCTGGCAAGTGGGCTAGATCTACCAATATTCACAGAATTCAAAATTAAAACTGAGAAATTTAAAAAATATTTATTAACTTATTTAAAATTACAAATAACAAACATATTACATGTTACCATAAATGTACATTTTTGCAAATCCCTTTAACGTCTGGTTTAGTAGAAAGTAGCTGGAATCTTATTTCTGCTTCTTCATCCAATCTGTTGCTATATGTTGATTTGGTTGAAATCTATGAAGAAAACTCAGCCTCACATGGTTATGTAGTTGAAAAGGGGAGGAGGGTTTTAACAGCCTTTTCCAATAACTGTGGATGTTCTCCTTTGGTATTACATGAAAACTTGACGAGTGGCAATTTCTTACATGGTAGTGGCATGTGGAACCTGAAAGCATATCAGTGAGTTTTTTGCTCTCTGTCACATTAAAATCCATTGGTCTTTACACTTTGAATGGATCTTGTGCCCATATACAATTTTTATGACATCAGGCATTTGAAATTTGGAAAATAATGGTTCACTGAGTATGTGCCTTACAAATATTAATGCATTTCACTGTATAATATCTAAACATCAAACCTGTTAATATCACCAGTGATCTCGTCAAGTTCATGGTAGTGGATATGTTTCCCCAAATTTTAATTTTCTCATAGAAGCTCAAATCTTGTCATTAGTAACAAGTAATTTTATTTGTTTTCCTTGAAATGATAGGGTCTCTGCATTTTTGTATACAATGCATGCCAAATATCTAAGCCCAAATAACCATAGTTTGGTAGGTTTTTCATCAAGAAAAAATGGTGTTCCAGGAAAAAAAGTGGTCTTATTGACTGATGTTTATGTCCCCCCAATATTTATATGTTGAAACCTAATCCCCAATCTGATGGTATTAGGAAGTGGGGCTTTTGGGAGGTGACTAGGTCATGAGGGTGAAGCCCTCATGAATGGAATTAGTGCCCTCATTAAAGGGATCACAGGGACCTCCCACATCCCTTCCACCACGTGAGGACACAGCTAGAAGACGATCACCTGTTAACCAAAGAGGTAGGCCCTCACCAGACACTGAATCTGCCAGTGCCTTGATCTTGGACTTCCCAGCCTCCAGAACTGTGAAGAATAAATGCTTGCTGCTTAAACCATCCAGTCTATGGTAATTTGTTATAGTAGTCCAAGTAGTAAGACAAGTGGCTACCTTAACTTACAGCTCAAATAATTGCTTTTCCTCAAGACAACCATCATACTCAGCGTATTCTCAGTGATTTCTTTATGCATTCTTCCCATTTTTGTTACATAGAATATTTAAGTCACATCTATTCAAGGATTGAGGTTTAATTAAATTAACAATTCTTACTGCTTCTAGAAGGAATTTCTTAAGTAAAACTTAAAACTTAGGAATTTTGTTTGTTTGTTTGTTTTTTCCTATGAGTTTAGTGCCACTGCCTTGATTTTGACCAAGGCCCTAGCAGTTTTATCTGCTGGTGCCTCTGTACCATCAGTGCAACAGTAAACACAGTAAAAGGGGAAAATAATGTCTTACCAATATTATGAGAACTGTTTCGAACTTACAGATCCCCTGAGAAGATATTGGGGACTTTCTGGGGTCTGCAGAACACACTTTGAGAAACTCTAATTTGTAACATGGTGCTAGCAGGCACAAGCCCTCTCATCCCTTCAAAGAAAACCTCATTGCCCAGCTCACAATCTTCCCCCTACATCAATTCCTGTCATCATGCTGGGAGACTCATCATCCTTATAAACGAGTCATCCAACTTTCTGGTTGCTCAGTTGCTCCTCTTCCTTATCTGTAATTATCTTCTCTTTTGAACCCTCTCACTCTCTAAAACAACTCCTCCTCCAAGTCATTCATTCATGAATCACCTGTGAATAGTTACTTGGGGGCTCCATAGCCTCTCGTTCTTCTATCTTATATGCTTAAGGGGATTCCCACTGCACATTTGCTTGAACCTCATTGGGATCTCCATTATCTCGACATCTAAGCTTCCTCCCTTTCCATAAGACCCCCTCTTCTCTTTATTTACCTTTATAACCAGTTTTGATTCAATTATTCATCACTTTACAATCTTACCTATATTCTAAACACCTAGACCCTACTGTTCCCTCAATCACACCTAACTGTAAATCCCATTATCATTAGATAATTGAATGAATCCAATTATCTACCTCTTTACTTTGGTTAATTCATATGTATCTTTCATTCTCATCATAAACATCAATTCCTTAGGGAAATATTTCCTGATATCCAGACTGGTTGAAAACCTCCTTCATATGATTTGGTCAATCTCTGCACATTTTCTCAATACTCAATTATCGAACTTGTAATATTTGTATAATTTATTTCTTCTCTACCAGATTCTAGGCTCTATGAATGCAGATACTGTCTATATTTTCTACAGAGTTCCCAGCACCTATCATGGGCCAGACCCTTGGAAAGTGCTCAGTAAATATTTACGAAAGGAAAAAAAGAAGGAAGGGAAAGAGGGAGGGAAAAAAGGAAGGAAGGAAGGAAAGAAGGAAGGAAGGAAGAAAGGAAGGAAGGGAGGGAGGGAGGGAGGGAGGGAAGGGTGTGAGGGAGGGAGGGAAGGGTGTGGGAGAGGGAGGGAAGGGAAATAATAAAACCAATTTCTGGGATATAGACAGTGACATTGTTGAGATATTTATTTGAACCTGATTCTTATAATCTAAATTAAATTAGATCCTGGTATCTCGACATTCAAACGGCTCAGGGTTTGTTACACACGTCCTTTTTCTAATAGACTGTTCTAATAATAAAAGTTTGAAATGGGGGAGCATGGAGAATTGGAAGGAGAGAGAGAAGGTATAGGGAGAAGGTTTGAGAACAGAAAAGGACTCTAGCATTATTTCTGCATCTCACTACACAATTGTCAAGATAATGTCATTGTAAGCCCATAGAGACTGCATTATGTGTCAGACTGGAGGGAAACAGTACTAATGGATGGAAGCAAAAGCCTAGACAGAGAGGAGTTGGTGTATTGCTGTAGTTTTAAAAGCCTTGTGACATGATGTCTAGACAGAGGCATACATGCTAATGCTATCACGGAGGCCAGAGTACAGAAAGTACACCAGGACCATTCATTCAAGTCATTACAGGGCTCCAACCTTTTAGCCAATACCAATGTGACCAACATTTTATTATTCCAATAAATTTTTCAATATAGTTCATTTTTTGATGATTATAAAAGTAATACATTCTCATTACAGAGAACATAGGAAAGATTATAAATGAAAAGAGTTGCCCCAAATTTTACTATCATTAATATTTAGTTATATTTTCTTCTGTTTATTTTCATAACATATTGAGGTCATACTGAGTATTACATTTTATATCCTGATTCTTCCACTTAATAATAGAGCAGAAACATAAACTATTTATGGTAATACACATTGTTCCATTCCCCTTATATTAAACAATTAGATTATTGAGTCCCCAGTTTTTCTGTATTCAAGTTATTTATTGAAGATATATCCTGTAGAGTGGGATGACTGCATTGAAGGGATTTTAGAGCTTATGGCACATATTGCCAAATGGCTTTCCAAAAGAACTGTATAAATTTTTTAATTACTTAAGGAGCCATTCATAATTCCATGGCCTAATAAATCTTGGAAAATATTTTTAAGGCATCTCTCAGCTGGCGAAAATCTACTCAATCAGTAAGACATTTAATACGGAGCACAGGGACTCAGGAGTCTTTGCTTCTTATCTTCAGTTTGCCTCTCACCTGCTGGGCTACTACGAGCAAGCTGCTTTAACTGACTTTTAGTTTTTTAATCTGTAGAATGAGCACAAGTCTATATGGTGCTATTGCAGAGTTTCTCAAAATGTACCCTGCAGAGTACCAGTTCCTGAGATATGCACTGGGGTCGGGGAGGAAGAGGAGAAAAGTTCCATGGTCAAATACATTTGGATAAACTGCATACACCATATCATTCTTGGAGATTCAAAATGCCCGATAACATATTAAAGGCTCAGAGAGTTTTCTGCATTTTAATTTGCTTAACCCAGCATTTCCCAAATTTTGTGAGGGAAACACAGGCCATTTCTTTTTGTATGCATCATCTGTAAGACTATGTAACACAGTTGAAACACCGACGTAAAAGAAAGAGGTTTAGAGTCCAGCAAATATGCATTTGAATCTGATTTCTGCTACTTATTGAACTTCAATTTTCTTATAGCTATAAAACACGGAAAATCGTTTGCAAGACTATTTTGAATATAGGGTGAGATCATGTACGTAAAATCTCGAGCACAAGCCTGGCATACATGTTAACAGCACTCTAACCTTGTCAGCTTCACACATGCTCATCAAACCTCTCCATCTTCATCAAAAATATATTGAATGTACTCGGATAGGGCTGTGGACAAGTGAGATGCTTCCCATCTGCCTTTTAAAATAGGGCAGCATATTGGGCAAAGGGTCTAAAACCTAGAGTTGAATAAGCAACGCGCAAGTCAAATACTTCACCCAGAATGTGGCCACTTCAGCAATTTAGAAAAGAAAATAATTAATTAACTACCAGTCCTAGGCTAGAAGGTCAGAAAGCCTAACCCTGATGATTACCAGGGGGTTATCCTAATAAATTGGCTCAGCTTGTATTAAAATTTGATTATCACTAATTATATAATCTTGAGCCAGTCCCATCCAGTCACATGGAGATTCCATCATACAATAGAGGTATTTAGATTTAACTATGAAAGTGCTCAGTCTTCAGCAACCTCCATGGTGCTAAGTCCAGTGGAAAGTTATCTGGTTTTGTTTTACTTGCCCTCTGCTATGCAATTTGTGCTATGTAATTTATTTGTCCCCACTCATGTTGATTGCATGAGTGTAATAAGTAGGAGGAGAAAAACAAACTCATGTTGAAACTTGATTCCCGATGTGGCAGTGTTGGGCCTGGTGGGAGGTGTTTGGGTCATGGGGCAGATCCCTCAGGAAAGGCTTAGTGCTGCTCTTGTGGTACTGAGTGGGTTCTCCTGGCTAGACAGACTCATTCTCTCTGGTCCCATGGAAATGAGTTGTTATAAAGCAAGGTTCCTCCTCCTGTTTGGTCCCTCTTCGAAAGTGCCCACTTCCTTTTTCACCTTCTCTGCCATGTTTTGACGCAGCACAAAAGTACTCACCAGGATGTTCCTAATTTATTTTCTTTATAGAACTTAAAGTATATAAAATATTTGCATACATTTTCCAGAACAGAAGCTTCATGAGAGCTGAGAGCAAGGACTTTGTCTTTCTCATTTATATCCCCAGGGCCCAGAACAGTACCTGGCATATAATAGGTGCTCACTAAAACACAATAAGCATGTATATGTCCATTTTTTTTTTTTTTTTTTTTGAGACGGAGTCTCGCTCTGTCGCCCAGGCTGGAGTGCAGTGGCACCATCTCGGCTCACTGCAAGCTCCGCCTCCCGGGTTCACGCGATTCTCCTGCCTCAGCCTCTCCGAGTAGCTGGGACTACAGGCGCCCGCCACCACGTCCGGCTAATTATGTCCATTTTAAAAAAAAGCTCTCACCAGAAGCCAGGCAGATGCTGGCATCATGCTTCTTGTACAGCTTGCACAATCATGAGCCAAATAGACTCCTTTCCTTTATAAACTATACAGCTTCAGGTATTCCTTTATAACAACACAAAACTGACTAAGACGTAGTCTGTGAACCACTTTTTTCTTCATGAGAACTTTCATCTCTTGGACTTCTTCAGCACAATTCCTCCTCACTCTCTTCCTACCTCTGGCCAGTTCTCCAAAAACTGGAATTCCTCAAAGTGCGGTCCGGCCTTTCTTCTTTTTCTCTTTCTGCTTTTTTCACCCTTAAGAAGGTAAGATCCACATCCTTGGCTTCATACACCATCTGTGCAAATGTTCCTACATTTAGACCTTCAACCTAGACTAGTCCTCTGTCATTCTGTTTTGTTTATCCAACTTCTCCATTTGATATGTCTATCAAATGCCTCTTAGACATGGCAAACTCAATGGTCCCACATCTAAACTCTTCATTTTCTCTTTTAAGCAGCTCCTTGTTATGCCTTCCTGTGGGCCAAGACCTTCTACTTTACCTTTCTCCAATCCATTCTCTGCACAGCAATCAAGATAATTTTTTCAAATGAGAAATCAAATAATATCCTTCCTTTATAAGACTCTCAGTGATTTTTGTTTTTGTGTTTGTGTGTGTTTTACTACACATAGACTCAATTCCAAATTTCTCATTGTGGTGCCTAAGGTTCTTTGGGATCTGGCCTCTGCCCAATTTTGTGACATCTTCTTAAGGCACATTTCTCTGCTTTCATGCTGCTCCCATCCTTCAGTTCTCAAACATGAAAAGCCACTTCTAACCACAGAGTCTTAGCACAGGTGATCCCTCCGCTTTACCCTACTCTTCACCCAGCTTCTCCCTACCGCCCTTCACATCTCAGTTTAAATGACACCTTTACAGAAAATTCCCTCAATCAGCCTGTCTTTGGATTGCTCTGATATCCTCTAACAAAGGACCCCATTTATTTCCTTCACAGTATTTATCACAATGTAAAAAAATTTTTTTTCTTTTGAGATAGAGTCTTGCTCTGTTGCTCAGACTGGAGTGCAGTGGCATGATCACTGCTCACTGCAGCCTCTGGCTCCCAGGTTCAAGGGATTCTCGTGCCTCAGTCTCCCAAGTAGCTGGGACTACAGGCGTGTGCCACCATGCCCAGCTAATTTTTTGTATTTTTAGTAGAGACGGAGTTTCACCATGTTGGTCAGGATGGTCTCGAACCCCTGAGCTCAAGTGATCCACCTGCCTCGTCCTCCCAAAGTGCTAGGATTACAGGTGTGAGCCACCGCACCCACGATTTTTAAGATAATTTTTTGTTCACATGTTTATTGACTAACTCCATTGCTAATCTGTAAATTCTATGAGTATTGAAACATTATCTGTTCAGTTTATTACCTAACACCTAGCATACCTGTAATATTTATTTATTGAATGAATGAATAAATAAATCCAAAAAAGTATCCACTGTGTGCTAGATGCACATAGAATTCCATACAGAATTTTAAGTTCCAGGCATGTACTGGGCTCTCCTGCAGTATTTGCATAATGCTATTTCCTCCACAGAATGCTAATCATATCTCATTCATCTGGCCAAACCTTTCCACTTCAGTGCATTCTCTCCAGATAGCTTTCCTTAGCCTGCCTGTCCTATGCTAACGTAGTGTCATATACATAGATCTTCTAATACTGTATTCCTACTCCTAGACTGCAAGCTCTGGAAGACGGAGATCATGACTGTATTGTTCACCATTGTACCCTAGTGCTGAGCACAGTACCTTGAATATATTATCTCATAAAATCTTAAGTTATTTCATTAAAATTTCACAAGAACCCTGTGGGGGTAGGAAGTACTATTCCCATTTTATAGATTAGTAAACAGATTCATAAGAAGTTGAAATAACTTGCTTAAGGTTATGTAGGTAGAAAGTGGCAAGGCCAGAATTCAAACCAACAAAGACTCCAAAGCCTGTGCGTTTTTTAAGCATTCCGAGATGTATTCTGAAGGATTTCTGACAAAAGAGAAATAGGGTAATAAAAATAATTTTCTAAAAGCTTACCATGTACCAGGTTCTGTTATAAGTACTTTATATAAACTTACTCAAGTCCTGACAAGAACTCTATGAAATATGTATTATCTCTATTCCATAAATGAAAAAAAAATGAAGCTTAGGAAGTTTAAGCAACTGGCCCAAGTTCCACAGCCACTACGTGGTGATGCCAGGACTTAATCCCAGATCGATTATACTTCATAGCCCAGACCCAATGCCACCTGAAGTATTGCTAAAGATTAGTTACCCTGAATAAAAGTTTCCATATTACGTGATTCACTTTTGAGTCACATCCACTATTCCAATTGTTTTTATTAATTAAAAATTCATGTTTCCTGAATACGCATCAATTTTCAGTCTTCTGTACTACTATTAAAAATATTCACATGGCCTTGGCCCAAGATGCTTTGGTAAACATACTCTGATGCCCATAAAAGCAATAAAATAAAAAGGGACATCATGATTGAAACTTCTTTAGGGTCAACTGCCTATAGGCCTACTTAACAAAAAGAAAAACTTTAGATGCTTAGATAGTTGTCCTCTATGTTTGGGGTCCTCATTCACATTTTTTTAATTCCCCTAAGGAATTCTGCTTTTCATCAATGGAAATGTTGAGTTGAAAATGTTGGCCTTCAATTGATGGATAGTAGAAACAACACTCTTAGAAGAATGTAATAAGGGTTAAATTGGCCAGTATTCATAAATGCCTATCAGAGTTATCTTGTTATTGAATACTCCCCTTCTCTATCTAAGGTTCAGTTTCTTGCTCTGCAACATGAGTGGATTAAGCTAGATACTAAATCCTTCCTAATTCTAAAGACCAACGAAATAGAAATAATGGAATTAGCATATAAGAACTTTAAAAGAGTTATTGTAAATATGCTCCATTATTTGAGGAGAATTAACAAGATAATGAGAAGGGTAGTAGAAGATACTAAAAGGTACCAAATGAGACATTTAAAGCTGAAAATTATATTAACTGAAATTTAAAATTCACTGGATAGGCTTAACAGCAGATTAAACATTGCAGAACAAAAAATTAGTAAATATATAGTTATAGAAACCAAAATGAAACAGAAAATAAACTGCCAACAACAAAATAAGAAAGAGCATCAGTGACCTGTGGGACTTTATCAAGCAGGCTAGCATCTCTGTAATTAGACTATCAGAAAGACAGATGAGAGTGTATAGGACAGAAAACGTATATGAATGAATCATGGCAAAAAATTTCAAATTTTATGAAAACTATAACCCCACAGAACCATACCACCTTGGAATTAGAAAAATATAAATCTAAAAGATGGCCCAAAAAAATAAAAAAAATAGAAACAAAGAAGACATGGGACAAATAGAAAACAAATAGTAAAATGGTGAACTCAAACCCAAGCATATCAATAGTTATATTTGATGTAAATGGTCTAATTACTATAATTAAAAGACAGAGATTGTTAGACTAGCTAAAGCAAGCCTCATCTATGTATGTTCACATGAATTATATTTTTAAATATAGTCATATAAGTTAAAATAAAATAATAGAAAAAGATTTGCCACGCACACACAGATCATAAGAAAGCAAGCATAACTATATGTATTAATAATAAACAAAATAGGTTGCAGAACAAGGACCATTGCTGGGGATAATGGAAGCCTTTCATGACAATAAGGGGGTAAATTATCAAGCAGTCAGAATAATTCTAGATGTTTGTTTGTGTGTGTGTGTGTCTGTGTGTATTTAATAACAGAGCTTTAAAATACATGGAGCAAAAACTGATAGAACTGTAGGTAGGCAAATCCACAAATACAGCTGGAGATTGCAACATTCTTTTCTTAGTAATCAATAGAACAAGATGAAAACTTGAGTGACATTAACAACCAACTTGACTTAATTGACTTGGAACTACACTGAACAACAGAATAATGTACTTTTTTCAGCATATGGAATATTCACTAAGGTTGATCACACTCTTAGTAAAAAACAAATCCCAATACATTAAAAGAATTGCAATTAAAACTTCTAAGCAAACTAGAAAATTGAAATTAAAAACTTCTAAGCAACACACATACTGAAAGGTGTTATTTGTATAAAATATGTAATACAGACCCACTGATTTTGAGGCTGAAGATTATAACTTCCTTCCATCACCATTGTTTTAAAATGTTTTTCTCAAATAACACATTTTTAAGATTTTATAATAAGCAAATGTTAAACATGAACTTATAAAATAAATCTGTACCATTAAAGTGCAAATCTATATAATATGTTTTCAATGTTAGGGTTCATGTGAAATTTTATTTTGCAGGGGAAAAGAGTGCTATTACTTAAAAATAAAGTTTAAAATCGCTGTCTGATCAGAAAGATCCATGCCAATTGGCATATTATAAATTTGTTTTGTCTGATTATTGTCAACCATCAAGGGAATGGAAATACCAAAAAATAACAATAACAATCGCACAGCAGCACTGGTGACAGCTTTCACTGAATGATTACTAGGTAATAGGTAATAGGTATTGATCTAAGTACTTTCATGCATTTAATTTTTGTTCTTACTTTCCTCCCATTTTACAGGTAAGGAAAATGAAGCTTGGAAAAATTAAATTACTTGCCTGAGATCAGACAGCTAGTAAATGCCAATGCCAGAATTTGAACCTAATAAAATCATTTCACCATGTAGTTTTTCACTTTCAAACTCAGTGTCGCTCATTGGCATTAGATACAAAGACCTCATGATTTCCTTCTTCAGCACTTTGTAAAGTATTTAATTGGTTCTATTTTGCCTTGACTTGAAATTTGCCCCTTCACTGGTCTGTCTTGTTTGATAAGTTCATCAAACATCAAGACTCTTTGTTCATTTTCAGAAAGGATTACAATGATAAGCTTTTATAATTAAGAATATCTCGGCGGAGATTTCCTTTACCACAGTTCTCTTGCCTTTATCTTCCAATTATTAGAGATGAATTTTCTGATTTCAAAATTGTATTTCCTTTAAATACAAGTTACAAATTAACTGCTTTTACAAATGTTTTCCTCCCTTCTGAACTGTTACTTAAAGGAATTCTCACTTGCTCTAGCATTTAAAAGCACTAATGATTCAAAATTGCATCATCTATCAAGAATTAGAATTAAGTAATTCTATTTAAAATCTTTAATGTTTGGGAGACAGGGATCGCTTTAAAGCTATCCCAAAGGTGAAATAAAGGACTGCTTAGGCTCCACAAAATACTTAATAGTAAGATACAAAAAAAAAAAAAAAACCATGAAGCAAGCTTGGAAATCTCAAGAAAATAGAATGGGCAAAATGCAATGTACATATGAAACTATATCACCTCCCTCTATTATTCCATAGAAAAGATTAAGTCATTTTTAGAATCAAATGACCCAGCATCTCTATAGTCCTTTGCCTTCCCCAAAGTGATTTTGAACACATTATCTAATTTTATCCTCCCCCAAAACTATGAGACAGGTACTCTTATGATGCTCTTTTACAGATAAGAAAGTGGGGGTTAACTGTTCAGCACCACTCAGGAGAACTATTATTTATTAAGTGTCTACTATAAGCTGAGTACATTTTATATTCAGGATCTTATTTTATCTACATTAACTCTTATAGAAGAGGTATTATTATTCTCATTTTACAGCTAGGGAAACTAAGGATCAAACCAATGAAATGATTTACCCTGAATTATTCAGCTTCTAAGCATTAGAGCTGTGATTTACACATGGGCCAATTTGACTTGAAGTGCATGGTCTTTTCACTGTCCCATCCTCCTCCACAGGAGTAGTAATAACATGAAAAGAGGTTATTTTCCATTCTAACACAGCCTCTGCTGCAAACATAAAAGTGTCTTAGTTCCCCCAGCAAGTGATTCCTATGTGCAAGTTTTGCAGAGACATATGACCCACTTACTGGTTCACTTTCTCCTGTGCAGTTACCCCAGGCTGACAAGTCATCAAAGACAAGATGAAGAAAACAACAGCAAACATCTCAGCCAGAAGCCACCACGCTATATTACCTTGAAGGAATAAAGCTATCTATTCAGGAAATTGGAGTAAAAGATGTCTACAGGCTGGGACCTGTAAGATCTATCTGATGTTGGAAACTCACCCAGATACACATAGATTCGCACAGAACTCACTTGATTCTCTTTCAAATATGGTTAAATAGTAACCAGGGTATTGATTACCAAAATACTCTAAAAATGTTCCAGACACCAAAGGCCACTGCCCTTTAGACCTTTTGAAAAACAATATCCATGTGGTTAAGCAAAGGAAGATATTTAACTAATACCAGCTTAGCAAAGAGGTCTTATTTTCAAAAGGAGGCAAAAACCTAACCAAGATGCAGTTCTAGAATTCCTGGTCTTTTTCAGTGTCTCTTGGAACTTCTGAGGTCAGATCAATCTATTTTGCAAGACTGAAACAAGGCTAATATTGGTATATCAACTCAGACATAAAGCACTCAGAAAAATGTAGGAAATGCTAACCGTTACATGAAGGTTCTACTGTACATTGCCAAACATCTAAATCCTGAAATATATGTGTAATTCAATGGACTTTCCACTTTTCATACAGACATTAGGCATCATTGATATCCAGCGTTATCTGTTTCTTGAGGGGGCCAGATGTCTTAAATAGATAACTCCAGAAGCACTCTCTAGAATTATAATGTCAATAAAACCACACATCTGGACTAATGGTGCCATACCTGCATATAATCTCTTACTCTTCAAGACATAAATTAAATTAAATTAATAGAGATGGATGGATAGATAGGTAGGTACATACATAGATGATGGATAGATACAGAGACAATAATTGAATGGCTACTATGTGGCAGGCATTTCATATGTCTTATTTAATTTTCATAGCAGGGATATGAGATGGAAATTATTAATTCCATTTAGATAGAATTAATGAAGATGAAGAAATGGAAGCCCAGAGAAAGTAACTAACTTGCCCAAGGTCATATAGCTGTCTCAATATCCTTGGGAATATTTAGATTCTCTCATTAGCAGGATTGTCCAGTAGTATCATTATTGATCTCAAAGTTGGGAGAAATTTTAATGAATGACTTGTATGCTTAAGAAAATGTGTTTCTGATTTAAATGTGGAGATTTTTTTAAAGGCACCAAATTGTTATCATCTCCCTTTTCTCAGAGATTTTGGTAAACTTGACAGAAGTAAGTGTGGATTCTGGGTCCTGGGAAGTCCCCAGAGCCTGTGATTTCTGTGTCTCTCTTTCTCCTACCTCTTTTCATTTTGACTCCTGGGTCCTCTTGGCCTCAGTTCTACCCTACTTTGAAAACCACACTTTCTGTTTGCTCCACAATATTCCAGCGTGACTGGCATTTCATTATGCTTTCACCGAAGACATAGAGGACAACGGAGGGTATTCTATCTGGACACCCTGGGGCCAGTTCAGGATGGCACATCTGGAGGCCACCTCTTTCTACCAACTTCCATCCTTTCTCATCCATAATCAAAGTTCCTGATACAGATCCACAGAGCCCCTGGGAAGTGTAGTTCAGGTTCCCCTATTCCTCCCACAACTTTTCTCATGAGGAGACAACCTCCCCTACAACAGTGTCCTCCACTGGGGGTGATTTTGCCCTCAGGGGATATTTGGCAATGTTCAGAGATATTTATGTTATCACAACCTGGGGAGTTGTGCTACTGGCACCTAGTGGGTAAAGCCAGGGATGCTGCCACACATCCTACAATGCCCAGGACAAAAAATTGTCTGGCCCAAAATATCAAGAGTACCTAGGCTGGGAAACACTGCCCCACAGAAAAGCCGGTCTGCCTTCCCCTGATCCCTGAAATATAAGCAATCGGGTCTTCCTTCCTAAAGCAGCTCCTTCTCGAAATGTCTCTGATGCCTTTCTCCTTACCCAAGCCCTCAATGGCTTTAGGACTCCTCCTTAACCTTTATCACCTCTCCCACCCCATTCCCAACACAGTCCCTTACACCCCACCATATTCCTCTGTAATATTTTCCCGCCAAGCTTCTCTCCTTCAGCCTCACTGTCTTTGATCCATATCAAGGCCTCATCTCTCTGTAACTCTCAAAACCCACTCCTAGTGGGCCTCCACTCCTCACTTCAACCCTCCCTCTCTAGCACTACTGGATTCATCATCAAGGAAACAGTCTCTGACAACATCACTGTCCTACTCAGAAAGCTGCAAGTGGCTCCCCATTGTCTCTAAGAGTAAAAGTCCAAATTCCTTCATAAATGAGTCCCAGCCCATTTCTGCAGCCTTATCAACCACAACTCTGCAATGGTCCCCTACAGCATAGTCTAGGTTCCCCTCACCTTCCTCATGCTTTGCTGCTGCTGTGGCTTTGCTCACACTGGGCCTTCCACCTGAACTACCTTCATCCATCATCTCCTCCCTTTCTGCCAAGCATCTTCTCAAACGTCAGATCCATCATGGATCTTTTGCTGGTGGCTCCATTTAAAAGGCATCTGCTCGGAAGCTCAACCTCATAAATGTGCTAGCAGCACTTCTACTTTTTGTTTCATATTCTTCTAGGGGAGCAGGGCGTAACTGGAGAATGAACATGTCTTTAGTAAGTTCTGTGTCTGATTCTTCTTTATAATCATCCATATCACTTAACAATAAAATCTTTAATATGAAATAGTTGTTGATTGAGTGAATAAGCAAATAAGCAATTAAAAATAGATTACTATTTCAGAATATGTTCAGGCATATTTTCTCATTTAATTCTCAAAATAATCTCATGAGATAAAAATCATTATCCTATCCTGGGCAACATGGTGAAACCTCATCTCCACAAAAAATACAAAAGTTAGCCAAGCATGGTCACATGCACTTGTAGTCCCAGATACTTGGGAGGCTGAGGTGGGAGGATCACCTGAGCTCGGAGGCAGAGGTGGGAGGATCATCAGATCTTGTGAACCAAGATCACGCCACTGCACTCCTGCCTGGGTGACAGAGCCAGACCCTGTCTCAAAACAAAACAAAAAAATCGTTATCCTGAAGAGAATCTTGAGAGTCAGAGAGATAGTGATTGAGGGGGAAAATGAAACTAAGATGTTTGGAATCCCAGGTCCAGTGCCTGCCACCTTATATGTCTACTTAATCTTCACAGCAATTGTGCAAGGCCAGTAATACTAATGCAGTTTTGAAAATGAGGATATTGAAATTCAGGGTGGTTAAGTAATTTTCCTGCAATCACACAGCAGGTGAGTCTTGGAGTCATGGATTTATAATCCGTCCAACTGCAAAGCTTCAGATCTTTTTGGTCTGGTGCAACTGCTAAGTGGTATATCAGGACTAAGGCCTGGGTCTTCCAGCTCCAAGTCTAATGATCTATTATGCTTTAGCAGAGAATGAATATAACTTCCAGGGGACAAAGAAAGCAAAATCATCACAGGATGAAATCAAAGGAGAAAAGCTAATAAGAAATGGGAGTGTTCAGTGTCTCTGTGAGTGTTTGTGTGTGTGTGTGTGTGCATGTGTGCATGCCTGCACTGGGATGGGGGAGGGGCATCTATCTGCTTTCAGCCCAACTATTCTAAGATGAATGGGAAATGCCAAAAAATTGTTAGGTTTGCATATGTGGATTCCACCTTAATTGTAGCATTTTGTTATCAATGATAGATAGTTATAAAATACCACACAGAACAGACAAGGAGATGGCAATTCATTTTGAAAACATATTGCCTGTCTTAGGGAAACACTTTTCACTAAGTCAGCCTGTGAGTTATGACCTCAGAAAGAAACATGTCCTATGTTGGCTCAGACTGCTCCCATGGGGTGACATCCAGATCTCTGCTCTCTGCAAACCTTTTAGAAGCTCTGTGTCACATTCCCCCTGTGCTGGCCCTGTGTTTGCCCAGTCCAAATAGGAGATCTAAATTCTGTAGTGCAAATGGAGGCAATGTGCTGGAGTGGAAAAAACACAGCTTTAGATCAGAAAGTGCCACTAACCAGTTATTGTCTTCTAGCCTTAGTTTCTCCATCTGTAAAATGGATAAAATAATACCTATCTAACAGGATAGGATCAAGCACCAAATGAGGATATCTAATCTAAAGATATTTAAATATATAAAATGAAGATATTTAAACACTAAATGAAGAAATCTATTCACAACTGGGCATTTTGAGCAGCTGTTGCTGCTTTATTCAAACAATGCTCCCCCTTCTCACAATCTATTTTTCTCCATTCATATGCATGAGAGCTTTCATTTAAGTACCAAGAAAAGAGAAAGTGGAAGAAAGGAGGGATCTGGCAAAGAGACCTTTGGAGGGAGGATGTGAGAAATCTGTGTGCTGGTTCCTTGGACTGATTGTGAGCCCCTCAGGCAGGACGATGCAACCAGCAGAAGCTGATAGAATGACTCCAGCTGTAGATCTCAGGTGGCAACATGGTAGAAGGGCCCCTTCTACCCAAGTTCCAGTACCATGATGGCATCTAAAGGGTTGAAAACTTTGAGAGCAACTCAAAGTAGCAACTTCAACATGGACGTGCCCAATCTCACCACGCTCATAGAAGACAAAAAGTTTCTCTGTGCAGCTAACTGACTGGTCAACATGGATGGCTGAACATACAGTTTTGTGGGTTTGCTTAAGGTATCTCTCTGGGGGCTGTGTATGTATGTGTATATGTGTGGGTGGGTGTGTGGGTATACAGGAGATGATATCCTGCACACTCACTGGAGAAGCCTGCAAAATATTCAGCACAGTACCTGGTACAAAGTCTGCAATTAGCAAATGAGCATCTCCTGTCCACTGCCTTCCCCATCCTCCCTTCTTCACCCTTTGTAAGATTACACGTCTATTATATCTGTTTTTCCCCTGATTACCTCATCAGTCCCTGGTAGCAGCCAACAGACATTAACAGTGGGTTTTCGACTGGAAATGAAGTAGGGCTGGTTTAGTAACTGGTCTCAATCAGAGGCTTAACAACGAATGGGCTAATGCGTGCCTGCTGCCCGCTACTTCATACTGAAGCTTTGTATTTGCATTTAGGGGGTGAATGAGAGGCAGTCACTGTCTAGCTCATTAAAATAGAAATTAAAGACCTTTTCTCAAAGAGGCATTCAGCATTGTAAGCAGCTCTGGCCAAATCTGGGTGGTCCTTCAAAAAATCTGTGTTGGAATTTGGCTGCAATAAAAGCAGAATTAATTTTGAACCTGAGCGAATTCTCTGGGCCTCATCCACTGGTCAATTGTCTCCTTCTCTGCGGTGCCTTCACTCACAGCTTGGTGCAGCACAGCCCTCTCTGTTACCACAGTGCCAGGCCATACCACTTGCTTTAGAAGACCACTGACTTGATGGATCATCCTTCATCCTGCTTGTGATTTCTGTGAGCTTCTGCAAGGCAAAACTATGCCTGGCCCAGAGTCTTTGTGAACCAGATACATGAGAGTCAGTGAGTGAAACTAGCTCTCCATAGCCAGGCTGGCTTCATCTGCCCCTGGTGCAAGGAATAAGGGAGCACACTGCGTGCAGAGATATTAAAAACAATCCTAACGCCCACTAGAAGTCAGTTGGCTTTGTGCAGTCACCATGAGCAGGCTATTCTAAACAATGTCCCTGGTCACATCGCCTTCTCCCACAGTTTCCAACCTTCCATTCCCTCCCAGCACCACACTGAGATGCCTGTTACTTTCTGTTCTCCAGATACCCTGTGAGCTTTTTGAGAGCAAAGACCATGATTTAAATCATCTCTGTATTTCCACTACTGACAGATAATAGGTGCATGTTTTATGTAGTTACAGGAAGATTTCAGTTTTTAGGTGCAAACATAACTGGACTGAAATCCCAGCACAGCCACGAACCAGTCTTGCAACTTTGGGCAAGTTGTTTCACCACTATGCCTTCATCACCCTTCCTATATAGTGGGTCTGATGATTATTGGGTTTATAAATACATGTAAGTGTGTACATGCATACAGATATATATCCTATATACACACACAGTACCTAATTGATGTTTACTGAATTGACCTGAATGAGCAAGCATTTCCAGGCAAAATCTTAATGCATGCTGTTTTTCTTTGTAATCTTTTCACTTCTCACCTGATGTGGTTTGACTCCATGTCCCCACCCAAATCTCATCTTGAATTGTACTCCCATAATTCCCACATGTGGTGGGAGGGACGTGGTGGAGGATAATTTGAATCATAGAGGTGGTCTCCCCCATACTGTTCTCGTGGTAGTGAATAAGTCTCACGAGATCTGATGGTTTTATCAGGAGTTTTCACTTTTGCACCTTCCTCATTTTCTCTTGCTGCCACCATGTAAGAAATGCCTTTCACCTCCCGCCATGATTTGGAGGCCTCCCCAGCTATGTGGAACTGTAAGTCCAATTAAGCCTCTTTTTCTTCCCAGTCTCAGGCATGTCTTTATTCGCAGAGTGAAAACAGACTAATGCCGTAAATTGGTACCAGCAGAGTGGGACGTTGCTGAAAAGATACCCAAAAATGTGGAAATGACTTTGGAACTGGGTAACAGGCAGAGGCTGGAACAGTTTGGAGGGCTCAGAAGAAGACAGGAAAATGTGGGAAAGTTTGGAATTTCCTAGAGATTTGTTGAATGGCTTTGACAAAAAGCCTGATAGTGATGTGTGGACAATAAGGTCCAGGCTGAGGTGGTCTCAGATGGAGATGAGGAACTTGTTGAAAACTGGAGCAAAGGTGACTTTTGTCATGTTTTAGCAAAGAGACCTGCAGCATTGGCCCCTGCCCTAGGAATCTGTGAACTTTGAACTTGAGAAAGATGATTTAGGGTATCTGGTGGAAGAAATGTCTAAGCAGCAAAGCATTGAAGATGTGACTTGGGTGCAATTGAAGGCATTCAGCTTTATAAGGGAAGCAGAGCATAAAAGTTCAGAAAATTTGCAGCCCGATGATGTGATAAAAAAAGAAAAACCCATTTTCTAGGGAGAAATTCAAGGTGGCTACAGATATTTGCATAAGTAACGAGGACTTGAATGTTAATCCCTAAGACAATGGGGAAAATGTCTCCAGGGCATGTCAGAGGTCTTTAAAGCAGCCCCTCCCATCACAGGCCTGAAAGCCTAGAAGAAAATGGTTTTGTGGGCTGGGCCCAGGGTCTCCATGTTGTGTACATGTGGTGTACACTTGGTGCCCTGCATCCCAGCCTCTCCAGCCATGGTTGAAAGGGGGCAATGTACAGCTCAGGCCATGGCTTCAGAGGGTGTAAACCCCAAGCCTTGGCAGCTTCCACATGGTATTGAGCCTTCAAGGGGCACAGAAGTCAATAATTGGGGTTTGGGAACCTCCATCTAGATTTCAGAAGATGTATGGAAACACATGGATGCCAGGCAGAAGTTTGCTGCAGGGGCAGGGTGCTCATGGAGACCCTTTGCTAGGGCAGTGCAGAAGGGAAATGTGGGGTCAGAGTCCCTACTGGGGCACCACCTCATGAAGCTGTGAGAAGAGGACCACAATCCTACAGACCCTAGAATGGTAGATCCACTGACAGCTTGCACCATTTACCTGGAAAAGCCATAGACACTCAATGCCAGCCTGTGAAAGCAGCTGGGAGGGAAGCTGTACCCTGCAAAGCCACAGGGGCAGAGCTGCCCAAGACCATGGGAACCCACCTCTTGCATCAGCGTGACCTGGATGTGAGACCTGGAGTCAAAGGAGATCGTTTTGGAGCTTTAAGATTTGACTGACCTGCTGGATTTTGGACTTGCATGGGCCCTGTAACCACTTTGTTTTGGCCAATTTCTCCCACTTGGAATGGCGGTATTTACCTAATACCTGTACCCCCATTGTATCTAGGAAGTAACTAGCTTGCTTTTGATTTTACAGACTCATAGGCAGAAGGGACTTGACTTGTCTCAGATGAGACTTTGGGCTGTGGACTTTTGGGTTAATGCTGAAATGAGTTAAGACTTTGGGGGACTGTTGGGAAGGCATGACTGATTTTGAAATGTGAGAACATGAGATTTCGAGGGGCAAGGGGTGGAATGATATGGTTTGGCTCCATGTCCCCACTCAAATCTGATCTTGAATTGTACTCCCATAATTACCACGTGTTGTGGGAAGGACCTGGTGGGAGATAATTTGAATCATGAGGGTGGTTTCCCCCATACTGTTCTCATGGTAGTGAATAAGTCTCACGAGATCTGATGGTTTTATCAGGGGTTCCTGCTTTTGCATCTTCCTCATTTTCTCTTGCCACTGCCATGTAAGAAGTGCCTTTTGCCTCCTGCCATGATTCTGAAGTCTCCCCAGCCATATGGAACTATAAGTCCAATTAAACCTCTTTTTCTTCCTAGTCTTGGGTATGTTTATCAACAGCATGAAATGGACTAATACACCATCCTTTCTGTCATGATTCTCTGTTCCAGAAATACCAACCTATGGCTATTCAGGTTGGGCTTACTCTCAGCGGTGCCCAAGATGCCATCTGAAGAATCAGTAATGGCACAATCAGTAATGGCATTGAGAAACTAATGTAGACCACTGTGTGTGTGTGCCATTTCTCTATGTATTTTAGGCATCTTTATATTGTCAGCCCATGAGTATTTACATTTTAAATGAGATCCTTAAAGAAATTGTAGCCTTTAAGTCTCAGAGCAACAGTGACCCAATGGATTGATCAGTCAGAACCTGAGCTGTGGGAGTGCTGACAAGTTTTTCACTATTATGTTATAGTCAGTGATATAATGCACATGGCAATCAGTTATTGCATTCATTCCATCGAGGCTTAGGGTTAGACACTGTGCTGGGCATTGAACACTCAGAGATAAAGGGAACACAGCCCCTGCCCATCACCATGCCATGCCTAGGGGTGAGTGTGCCATGGAGAGCTGCAAAGGGCCAAGCTGGGAGCAGCCACCAACAGCTGCTGATGTGAGACTTAGGCTTTGAAGGAAGCCGGAGGAAGGGGATAGGAGCTTGGTTGATGCAGAAGTTGCTTTAAACAGAGAGAGGAAGAAAGAGCAAACATCCCAGACATTGAGAATAGAATAAGCAAATCCAGGAAGGCACCAAAGAGCATGGCCATCTTGGGGCTCAACCAGCTATCTGGAGGGCTAGAACCAAGTATACCTTGAGAAGGATTGGCAGGACATGCAAAGCCACATCCATCAACTTTGGGTTTTGTGGTTTTGGTTTTTTGTTGTTGGTTTTTGCTAAGACTCAGATATGTATTTCATCCCTAAGGACATGGAGGTACAATTGAATGAATTGAGGCTGTGGAACCTCCTGATCAGATTTGTACTCTGCACTCTAGGATCCTCTTGGAGGATGCAGTGAGGGTCAGGGATTGGGGAGTTAGGATCAGAAGCCGAGAAACCAGGTTAGAGACCACCTCCCAGGACCTGGAACACCATGCACCTGCCACACAAGGGGAAGCCCTTGGGGGCTCCCTGGAGGGAACTCAGAATCTCCAGAATCAGGCACCTGGATTCTTATGCTAACCTGGATCAAGACCACACTGCATGAACTTGGGACAGTCATTTGACTTCTCTGGACTTCAGTGTCCACACCCGAGGGTTAGCTTATCTCCACTGCCTCCTCCAGTATGCAACCTTAGGCTTATATAATCCTTATCTCAGAAATCCCTCTTAGAACTGCAGGACCAGGAAACAAATACACACACACACACACGCACACACACACACATACACACACACACACCATTCAAGTCTGTTTTCATACTTTTATTCAAGATTCATCTTCCCATGAGACACTCTGGGCTGTCAGGCTGTAATTAGACTTTCTCCCAGGCTGTGTGGAGTGAGAGACAGAGCCAGATTAGCCCCCTGTAAACAAATTTGGTCAGTTCTCTCCTCACCAGCCTCGTTTTGGTTGAGTGGATTTCAGCAGCTCCTGGGTGAATGTTAATGTCCCCCACGTACACAGTTGCAAGAAAAACAATAACTGTGCATTTGTGCCTCCATTTCTAGAGAACACTCTGGGTTTCACTTTTCAAAGGTCTTTGTGATGTAGCACTAGGCAGTGGGGGGTGACGTGGCAGGGAAGCAGTGCAAAGAGACTAGAAAGACCTTAAGGCAGGAGGTAGGGCACCTGAGTTTCAAGGCAAGCTCAGCCACTAATTGTCTTTGTAACCTTGCAAAAGTCACTTTAGCTCTCTGAGCCTTGGGTATCTCGACTATAAAATGAGGCTAAGTACACCTGCCTCGTGGGCCTGCTGGAAAGAGTAATTGAGATAATGTACATGAGAGTCTTTAGTAATGCTCTGTCGACGAGGGCCCTGCATCCAGGATCTCAGGTTCAGCCGCCCACTGCCTAGGATCAGGGAGTCAGGGCAGGTAGAGAGCATTAGGAGAGCTTGGTGCAAAATTCTTGTCAGCATCAGCATCCTAGAAAACAGGAGAGGTCCAGACGAGATGCCCATGAACTGCCCTCTGATGAAAACTGCCCTGAAATTGAATGTAGTTATTCAATCCATGAAAGAAGAGAGAAAAGAATGAACACTTATTAAGCACTTGTGCTTTTCCTGCCTTCCTTACGGTAGCTTTAAGTGGGAATTCTTACACCCAATCCAAAAAGGAAACTGAGGCCAAAAGGAGGCAGGAGGGAGAGAGGATTTGAGGCCAAGTTAACCCGACCTCAAAGTCTGACTAGGCCCCTGTCTTTGACATAACAAGCAGATTAATGCCAGATTTAGATGAGCGACAGACCCATAATAGGTTATTAAGAAAACAAATGATATATTTGAGGGGGCCACTACTCATTTTTTTCAGAGCGGCATCAGGGAGGAGGGATTTGTGTCATAAATTATATGCATCACGAAGGCAGGGGCTGTTTACTCACAGTGGTACCCCAGCAGCAAGCACACTGCCTGGCACAGAGCAGGCATGCAATCAATATGTGTTGAATGAATGAATAAATGAGCCCTGTGAGGCTCATAATCATCCCCTTAGCTTTTTCTGGCTGATCACAAATAGTAAGAAAGGAAAAGAAAGTCATTCACATAAATCGTCCAAGGACTTTGCACACATTCGTTGTACCAATTATTTAAATTTCTACTGTGGTATAACAAACCGCCTAAAAACTCGGTGGCTGGAAACAACATTGGCTTATTATTTCTCAGGATTCTGTGGAAGGTTGTTCAGCTGAGAGCTAAACTGGGGCTGGGACATGAAAGACAGCCTTTCATTGCATAGGGTTTCTCTGCACGTGGCCTCTCATCATTCAGGAGTCTAGCTTAAGCTTCTTTACGGCATAGCAGCTGACTCCCAAAAGATAATTATTGTGCTTATATTACACTTGTCAATGTCCCACTGGTGGAAGCAAATTGCAAGCCAACCCTAGGATCAATGTGGGAGGGGACCATCCAAGGGTGTGAATATCAGAAAGTGTGGTTCATTGAGGCCAACTGGCCACTGCAGTCTTCATGAGCAATACATAATAATGAATTCATATTTAGGAAGCTCTTAAGAAAGTGCCTGCACTTAATTGGTACTACCTAAGTATTAAAAATAGCTAATTATTATTAATAGCTAATTATAACACATTGTTATTACAGTTATAATTAACTTCCTTACTGCCACTGCTTTTATTTTGTTGAATAGGAAATAAGGACCCCCAGGCTTGGGAAGCTCTCTCATAGCCCTCAAACTCTGAGCATATTATCACTCTGTGTTACTGAAACTACAGTTGTGTTTCAGTAGATGAGCTGGCAACGAACATAAAGCAGGATCCTTCTTCCTACTCTTCCCTCCTCATTTCCTTTTACTTAGTTACCCTAACCTGGGCACACATTTTGCTTGTTCTCAGAAGTGACATTTCGTTTAGCAACCTAAACGAAGATTGCTTGTTTCCATAAAAATCAATTCACTCAGCAAGCATTTTTCTGAGCCCACCATGGTCATCGCTTTCGCTTTTCCAGAGATTCATTTGAAGATAAACATGAGACTCCGTCCTGGTGGATAAGATACAGAGGAAAATCTGTTGGGTAACTTCTAAGGAAAACTACCACCCTATAAGTTTGGGAACTTATAGAAACTGGTGCCTACTTCTCTTCTGGTTTCTGAAGGCATGGAAACAAGGAGATGTGCAGGGAGAATCCTCATTTCCCTTCATGTTCTTGAATATAGTCATGTGAGGTCATGATACTTGGAGGTGCCCTTTTACGTCTCCGTTATCATCATAAAAAGAATATGCCCCAGGTATCCCTCTATCCCAGAGGAAAAGAGCCACATGCAACTGAAGGGCCCAGCAAACCTGCATACCTTCAGCTTGAATTAGAGTTGCTCAGTCAAATCCAGACTCAATCAGCTGACCTCCACCTGCCATAGCCCGAAGCCAGGCTGCTCAGCCAGCCACAGATCCGAGAAAGAGTGTGGTCTAAACTGCTAGGTGTTGGATTAAGTGTTAGACAGCCTTATTGTATCAATAGCTCACCCATGAAGCATTATATTCCCCAGTCTGCTGTCCACCGAGCTGCAGAATGTGAGGTCTCAGCCCAGGACCCCCTTGACATGGGGGGAAGAGTGTAACAAAGTTCTTAAAAGAGGTCTCTTGGAGTTTGGGAACTTATAGAAACATAAAAACTGGTGCCTACTTCTCTTCTGCTTTCTGAAGGCAGGAGACTGGATGGAGTAGCCCACACAAGGAGAGTTAGGTAGGGACCACGGAGTACCATGGTTAGGACAAGGAGGCTAAAATACTACAGTGATTTTATCCATGTTGCTGACAGTGACCAAAAAGCTATGGATTTACCAATAAGATATGGGAAAGTGGATTTAGACAGAGCTTAGCTGAAGGCAGTGACTGGAAAATAAATAAAACCATATCTGGTTTGTGGCCCCAGTTTGAACTGTTCAGTAAGCCTGTTCCACTTAGTATTTGTCTAAAAAATTGAGCAACATCTTCAAAATGGAGATTTTGTTGTGCACTTTTTCATGTGAAACATCAACAAAATTGTGGGTGCTGGTCTCAGTATAGCTCCTTTTCTGTTAATATTTTTTATTTCCTTGTTTTGTGCAAGTAAATTGTTTATACACCAGTCTCTTGCAGAAGAAATCTTTCACATGGCATTTGTATACATAATTCAAACCTACTCATCTCCAAGCTTATAGAAACTTCAAAAGATGGTTAGTTGAGTGTGATTAACACTATTGTTGCAAAAACTAAAATTATTAATGGCAGCAGCCACTATTTCCTGAGCACTTTCTACATGTCTAGTTCTGGGGAAATGCTCTGAATGCAATTTATCCAATCCTTATACCAGCCCATGAGGCGAACACTATTATCCCACGCTCTCCCAATAATAATAAAGTAGCATCTGCTTGGCACTGCCTCTGCATCAGGCAATGAAGCGAGCTCTGAGCTCTTCACATGCATTGCCTCCGTGCTTTCTACAACTGCTTCAGCTGAGATGATTATTTTCCTACGTATCAGGTGAGAAAGCTGAGGATCCTGTGGGTGAGAGGACTTTCCCACACCACATAGTCAAGAAGAGACAATATCTGGATTTGAACCCCGATCTGCCTACTTTTTTTTTTTTTGACAGAGTCTCGCTGTGTCACCAGGCTGAAGTGCAGTGGCACGATCTCGGTTCACTACAACCTCTGCCTCCCGGGTTGCAGCGATTCTTCTGCCTCAGCCTCCCAAGTAGCTGGGATTATAGGCACGTGCGCCTACACTCAGCTAATTTTTATATTTTTAGTAGAGATGGGGTTTCAATACGTTGGCCAGGATGGTCTTGATCTCTCGACCTTATGATCCACCTGCCTCAGCCTCCCAAAGTTCTGGGATTACAGGCGTGAGCCACTGCGCCTGGCCTGGTTTGCCTACTTCTAAGCCCATATTACTTCTACTTCATCTTTGACTCTTAGAAACAGAAACCATATGGCCACCCACCCACTCACTGCTGCTCTGACCTTTTGGCTACAATGTAGATTCATCTAATTATCCCCTCCAGAAATTTTCTCTAGCACCAAAGGCTGGATTGATACATTTTGGTGTAATCCCATGTGAGTGAAATCTGGTGGCTTCAGAGCAAATGCAACCACAAAAGGAAAGGGAAAGTCTCATGACCTTTGGTTCATGTGCAGCTAGCAGCTCCCTTTCCCAGCTTTTGCCTCAGAGACCAAGCTGTCACTGGCCCCAGGGCAGAGGGTCTCCCTCACTGCTGATGCTGGGGCCTCGACTGGGAAGCAGCCAATGAATGCTTCTTAACAAAAGAAACAAACACACATTATTCTTTCATAAAACTTGTACAGTTTACAAATCTCTTTCATTTACTTTGAGTCTTGCATTCATGCTGTGAAATAAATATCATTATGCCCAATTTATTCTCATATTGATGACCTAGTATAGGCCATGCATTTTGCCAGGCAATTTCAAGTACAACACATTATTTAAATCCCACGAAGACCTGTGAAGCACAGATTATTATTCCCATTTTAAGGAAAAGAGAATTAAGGTTCTGAGTCACAGAAAGACGTACTCACTGCCACCCACAAAATCAGTGGCAGAGTCTACACTGGAAGCCAGAACATCTAGTGGCAAAGCTTGTGCTCAGTCCACGGCACGAGGCTGCTACAAGACACCCCCCAGCCCACCAGACTGACTCAGCAGCTCAGCTTCTACCAAACACCGCTGCTCTGATGGTTTGAGTTTGTCCCACCATTGTAAGTGGAAGCAGAAGACTTGTCTCTTTAGCGCACAGGACTTCTGATCAAAAGGAGCTTTATCTGAGGAACTGCGCCCCAGGAGCCTCATTGGCATCTCAACCTGACTAAATGACAGGATTCTGGACCTTGAGCCTGAATCTAACACCATAATGGGATGAGGCTTTTGGGGGGGGTATTGGGAAGCGTGGATATAGTTGGCATGTAGAATAAATGTAATCAATTTGAGGCCAGAGGGCAAACTGTGGCATGGTAGTTTTAAAACTTGATCCCAAAACTAGTTGATATTACTCCCATTAATGTCCCCTGCCCTTGGATCTGGGTTCTGGGACTTCTTGGCCAATAAAACGTGGCAGAAGAAGTGCTGTGTCAGTTTCCAGGTCCAGGGTTTAATAAATGGACAGCTTCTACTTTTTGTCTCTGTGACACTTGCTCTTCTAACCCAGCAACCATACTGTGGGGAAGCACAAGCTGCTCTGTGAACAGACCAGTGTGGAAAGTGATATGGACAGGAGGCAGAGAAATACTGGGTAGAAGAGGGTGGGTCCCTGGCGAGGGTTCCACCCTCAAGCCTGGACCCATGGCCCTAAATGAGAACTTCACATGCTCGTTTTCCTGGCCGAATGTTGCCTTTTCCAAAACCACCCTGGCCCCTCCCCCCAGCCTCCCACCCTGTACCCATAAAAATCCCAAGCTCCACTGGCAGAAGAGCAGAATGGAGTGGCAGAGAAGGAGAGTAGTGAAGCAGCAGCCAGATGTAGAAGAAAAGCAGCTTGATTTCAGAGGGACAGCTTGACAGGGGGACTTCAGAAAAGAGTTCTGCCGGGGACAGCTGAACTCCAGGAGAAGATTATATTCCCACTCCATCTCCCTTCCAGCTCCCTTTCCCACCGAAAGCCACTTCCACCACTCAGTAAAATCCTCCACATTCACCACCCTTCAATTCTTTCATGTGACCTGATTCTTCCTGAACGCCAGACAAGAACTCAGGTACCAAGAGGGCAGGGTGTAAAAGGCTGGCACCTTGACTCTCCACTGAGTTGGTAAACAGCCATCCGTGGACAGCAAATGTTGAAAGAGCACTGATTGTAACACACACCCTCTGGGGCTCCAGGGGTTGCAGACACCCCTTCCCGGATAGCAGAGCTAAAAGAACATTGTAATGTGCTTGAACCGTGCTACAGGGCTGCATAGAGCCTGCTCCCACCAGAGAGGAGCAACTGGCCTGTCCCAGCATTCATTTGCTTGGGCTCCTGCACCCAATCACCTGTGTGCTCCCCCTCCCGTGAGGGGTTCAGAGCTCCGGGCTGAGTAAATGAGTCACCCCTTCACAAGTCCTACAAAGGGGTCAAGGGAAATATCCCATCTCAAAAGGAACTGACAAGCAGCTTTGCTAGCCATGAGAATGAGCCATCTTGAAAGAGGGTTCCCACATGAGCCACCCCAGCCTATGTTGCATAAAGAAGGAACAAGATGTCCTCGCTGAGCCTTAACTTTAACTGAGAGAAATGAGGGACTGTTTTATTTTAAGCCATTATGTTTTGAAATGGTTATACAGCGATAGACAACCACAAGAGAGGAAAACCTCACATTTGTGGAGCCTATACCACAAGGCCATTATATTGACAACCACTCTGAGTTCCTTTAGCAATCCATGTAAACAGATGAAGAAACTGAGGCTCAGAAAGGATAAGTGACTTTCTTGAAATCCCATACCTGGTAAGTGGATCAGCATGGATCTGAATTCTGCCTAGTTGAGGACTCCAATCTCCAGCTTTATCCACTAAACCACAGTGTAATCATACAGACACTACTATTCCCCAACTCCCAGCTACCTGTTAACCTGTTTTTAGGGAGATCACACAGAGCCTCCAAGTGCAAAGTAAGCATACTGGCTCATTTTGTTCTTAGATTGCATGATACATATTTGGAAATAAACACGTTCAGGTGCGAATTCCAGCCACAACTCCAGGGAGTCGTTCCCTTGGGGTAGGGCAGTACGGAGTCAGCTGAGCAACTTTCTGGCAGCGTCACCTTGGGCTCATTATTTAATTTCTCTCAGACTCAGTTTCCTCATCTGTAAGATGAGGACAAAAATAGCTACTTCATAGAGCTTTTGTAAGAATCTAATAAGAAAATATTATGTAAATGACTTAACATAGCACCTAAACTATCATAACAAATATTCAGCAATTGAGTGTCCATTTTATTGTGGATGTAGACTTAGAAAAGTTTTCTGGGTTCATCCCTCAACCACAATAAAAAGAGCCTCACAAGGTCCCAATGGAACAGATAAATCCCATTCCTGAGCATAATTTATTTTTACTTGTCCCAAAAAATTTAGCCATTTCTTTTTTTTGCCACTGTTCCTCCAGCCCCTCCGGACAAGGACAAGAATGAATCTCAAACACAGCCAGTAAGCTTTGCTCACAAATTCCTCCTTCACGACTGACTGAGCCCTGACACTGGAAAGAAACATTCTGTTGAATCATGTAAATCCCCACTCATCTCCAAATTGGGTGCTGGAGTGCCTCAGGGAAGTGATTTTACAACCTCACTGACTTCAGCCAAGGTAGACTCCAGTTGCTCTTGCGAGATAATTCAGCCTGCACCTGGCAGCAAGACTGATTAGGGCTCCTTCCCCTCTGACTGCAGAAATGGCCCCTTTGGCTAAAGGGGAACAGTTTTTCCCCCCAGGAGGCAGAAAAAAAGAAGTCCTAAGCCACCGGCCTCCTGCAACCCTCCCCAGAGGGTATAGGTAGATAGAGTTCAGTGATTCAGGGCTCACACCCTGCTGGAACTAAGGATCTCAGGTATTGGTGGAGAGGGCGATTGTGAGAGATGGCAACTCAAATATGAGGTCAAGCTTGCCTGCGCTTTCCCTCGCCACCTCCAGGATTTGAAGGGCAGGGTTATGCTGTAACGGACTGAGCCATCCTTGTGTCTCCATGCAAGAAAATGCTTTCTAGCCTGCTATGCCTCTTGGGAGACCTGTTATCTTTTCTTGTACCACTGCCTTTTTTAAAAATTTAACTCCAAATCTGGATCTTGCAATAGATTATTCAACCCACAACCAACTGAGCTGCACGAAGTATGTAGCCCCAGCCTCTGCTTAAAACCACTGCCTTGTCTACCCAAAATGTTATGGCTACCTCATCGTAAGTGGCACAATTCCTCATTTTGGTTTGAAAGGTTCGTTTATTCTCAAGTCATTGGGAAACCAAGTCCTATTGTAGATATTAGAAAACAGGTCAGCAGCTCCACCAAGAATCATAATCATAAAAATTACTATCAGTTTTTGAAAGCTTAGTCTCCAAGTGCTTCATAACCACTCCATCATGTATTTCTTGCTTCAGCTCCTCAAAGTAGATATTACTGTCTGCATTTTATGTATGCAGACACAGGTTCAAGAATCAAGTAATTTGTCCAAGGTCACACAGCTGATATGTGGCAGGGTTAGAACTCCAGCTCTGCCAGCACTCACCAATGCTAAACACCCTGGGGAAAGCTCCCCTCTGATGGCTGTCCACACTATAGAAGGACACGCTCTCCGGACTGGCTATGTGACATTGCTTGCCTTTCCTGGCCACGCTCAGCTGGAGGCCTTCAGAGACATCATCCACAGCTCATCTTTTTCATGTCCTGAGTTCATTGCAAGCTAGAGTTCTTCTCTGTCCTCACCAGCAGAGAGTGGTTAGCATTTGTCTTGTAGCCCCTAGATCACGCTGGCATGCTCAGGAACCAATGACCTCACCAAAATCAAATATCTACTGTGTTTGCCCAGGCCATATTCCCCCTACTGTCTGGGTTCTGCTTTCAGGGCTGGAGAAGATCAGTAGAAATTTTTTTTTACAGAGGACTGAGCCATGATGGAGATTCCTAGGGAAGCCCAGGAGACCAGAATCAGCAGATGTTCACAAATCATCCATAGTCTCTTCATGAAGAGTGAAAAATGACTGACAGGGTTTTCCTTGTCAACTGGTGGAGTCCAGATGATGCAGTCTGTGTGGGTTGATCTTCATCTTCCAAAGGAAACTGCCCTGCCCACACCACAGTCCTGAGCTATCATGTTTAGCATGTGACCCTACCTACCCTGGCAGCCCCCAGAATGCACTAGGCTGGACACCTGAGCAAACGCCAGTTACGATGTGACCGAATGTGGAAAGTTCTGCCCAAAGAGAAATATGGCCAGTCATATTTTCACTCTGGAAAACCTGAATTGAAAGATATAAGGAGAATCAGTAGCAGAAAGTGAGGCTGGTTGAATGCCCAGAGAGAGGCTATGAGGTAGAACAGAGGCCCTGAATAAACTGATGTTATGTGCAAACAAAATTATGGCAGTGTGGAAACCTGAGTAGCCAGAACTCTGAGAAAGACCAAAGACATATGAGGGAGCAAATTGTTGGCAGAAAGAGAAGCAGAGTGAAGCCAACAGTTAGAAAAAGCTCAGCAGTGCTAATGGCGGACCACTGGGTCGCAGAGCCAGCAAGCCCTGTCGCTGAGATTTCTGCAGGTGCCATGGACAAGGCGCCTTGACTGGAAGGTCTGGCCACACTGTGGTACCTGTTCTCAGATGCCTGGGACATGCCCTTTTCCTTCATGGCCAAGGGCATCTTTATGGCAACACCTTCACCTAGTCCTCCCCTTTCTGGTGCTGTTCCGTATAAAAGTCTTCTCATTACAGCTAAGAGAATGCTGCTAATACTATAGTCCCATACAGTTGTATTTGTGTGAGGTACTTGGTTTATCGGTATTTTGTAGACTCTGCACTCAGTAGAGGCTGTACATTATCTGTGGGCATCTAGAAAGGAAGGGGCTACATTTGTGGCCCGCCAATAAGCAAATTGGGGAGTTACGGTGCTGTGCAGTTCTCTTAGTTTTGTATTTGGTTCCAATTTATGCCTTTGTCCCCATGTTTTTAAATTTTACTTTAACTTTTGTGATTTTACATTTTATATATTATTCTTAGCTCCTTTCTAAAACAAGATAATATGTAAATAAATATTTACAAAGAGGCGATATATATAAATCAGGGCCCTTGTGGAAAACAGAATTCACCCCAGGCGGTTGAAAAGCAGAGATTTCAATGACAAGACATCTCAGGGAGTTTTGAATAGGGTTGAGGGAATTGACAAGGAAGAGTGGAGCACCCAGCACGGAGCAAGAGCAGGAAGCCATTACCACACAGATGGTAGAAGGGACAAGCGGGGGTGGGGGGAAGATGATCACTAGAGCCCCACGGGGATGGGGGCCATGAGGAGGGTTTGTGGGAGCTGCAGTTGCTGGAAGGGTACCAGGAGTGGCAGAGTTTCACGCCTAAGTAGGAAGAGGGGCAGGGAAGAAATACCTCAACTTCCTTCTTATCTCACTTTGGGACCTCCTGCTGGAGCTTCCTAACCTGAACAGGCAGCAAAGAAGTCCAGGTGGTGCAGTCGCCTACGGCACAGACAACGGCTGAGAAAGGTGGCGGACAGGGGTGGAGGGGTATTAAGAATAAACAGCAGACATGAGCATGAGGTCTTAGGCTAATGCTCACAAACAGGGATCAGGCCTGGAGGAATGGGTGGGTAGAAGTGAGTGGTTCAAGACCAGTTCTGTGAATGGGGAGCAGGTACTGGGCTCACTGCGCTGCCTGATGGCAAACCTTGCGGCACATGGGCTTTTTCTCTAGGGGCGTCAGCTTTCTCTTGTTTCTGGAGCATGGAGCTGCCCCCCAGAGTCCTGGTAATCTTCAGAATGCCTGCAACTCACCTTCTTCCAAGCTCTACAGGTTACACCTCCAAGTTCCCCAGACACTAGCTATCTTAGTCCATTCGGGCTGTGATAACCCCAGAATACTCATAGACTTGGTGACTTAAACAACAAGCATTTTATTTCTCACATTGCTAGAGGCTGGGAAGTCCAAGATCAAGGCCCCAGCAGATTCAGTGTCTAGTGAAAACCCACTTCCTTGTTCACAGACACCAGCTTCTCATTGGAACCTCACATGGCAGAAGGAGTGAGGTAGCTCTCCATGGCCCCCCCTTTTTTTATGTTATACTTTAAGTTCTAGGATACACGTGCACAATGTGCAGGTTTGTTACATATGTATACATGTGCCATGTTGGTGTGCTGCACCTATTAATTCATCATTTACATTAGCTATATCTCCTAATGCTATCCCTTCCCCCTCCCCCCACCCCACAACAGGTCCCAGTGTGTGATGTTCCTCTTCCTGTGTCCAGGTGTTCTCATTGTTCAATTCCCACCTATGAGTGAGAACACGTGGTGTTTGGTTTTTTGTCCCTGTGATAGTTTGCTGAGAACGATGGTTTCCAGCTTCATCCATGTCCCTACAAACGACATGAACTCATCATTTTTTATGGCTGCGTAGTATTCCATGGTGTATATGTGCCAAATTTTCTTAACCCAGTCTATCATTGATGGACATTTCGACTGGTTCCAAATCTTTGCTATTGTGAATAGTGACATTGCCCCTTTTATAAGAGCACTAATCCCACTTGTAAGGGCTCCACTCTCATAACCTTAGCACCACCCAAACGCTCCACCTCCAAATATCATCACATCAGGGGTTAGGATTCAACTTATGAATTTTGGGGGCACACAAACCTTCGGTCATTTGCCCCAGCAGAGGCTCCGAGCTTTATCAGCTCCTATTGTTCTGCTTGTCACACAGTCAGGAAAAGGTCTCCAAGTAGTCACAGCAGCTGATGGGAGCCTTGGTTTACATGTTCACATTCCTACTGCCTGCTGCTTTGTTCCCTGTGCTTGAGACAAAGGCCTTCTCAGCTCAGTGAAGGGCCTCAGTTCTCTGGAGAACACATAGCCCTGGAAACATGCTTTCTCTTTAGAGCAAAGGGATTCGGTAAGCCCACCTCCACACCTGAGCCGGTCCACCCTCACCCACCCCTAATCCCTACCATGGCTTCGAAGCAAAACCTCATTAATCCAGGCCCACAGACTCAGATATGTGGCAACATAGAATCCAGAAACTCAGTTCAAATGTATTTGTTGCCATCTGTAGGGAAACAAGAGACCTTATCAAAGTAGAAACCTAGTATTTATTGAGCTAGGTACTCATGTATACCGTCTCATTCCAGGTTTATGTTCATTCTGGGAGATAAGTACTGTATTATAGAAACCGGACATGGAGGAGGTTCAATTATTTGCCCAAAGTCTCAGTTTTACTCACTCACAGAGGCAAGGTTCAGGCTCTGTTTTTCTGGAGTCAAGGAACAATGCTTGTCCCGTCACACAACATTACTGCTTGGCAAGACAGTGATGCTCATACAATTGATTGGAAAGAACAGGAGGGCTATTTGAAAACAACAATTTTGTTTATTAAAAGAGGATCTCTTCTGGCTGGAAGTAGTGGTTCACGCCTATAATCTCAGCACTTTGGGAGGCTGAGGCAGGAGGACACATTTGCTTGAGCCCAGGAGTTTGAGGCCAGCCTGGGCAACATAGCAAACACACACACACACACACACACACACACACACACACACACACACACACATGCTTTCTCTGTGTGTGTGTGTGTGTATATGTCTGTGTGTATATATATATATACACACATATATGAGAATATCTCCTGAGCTTCATTATTATATTGTATGCCTACAGAGTTAGAAATAATAAAGCTATGTTTCCCAAAACAATTTGCTACTGCTCACTATTCAGTTGTTTGGACAAGAGTAGTCTGACTCACTTCCCTTGCGCTGTGGGAAGAATGTGAGTTATACACAGTGTCACTGCACACACATACCTTCCAGTCGCCTTCCCCAGCCCATCAAATTCCACAGCCTTCAGGGCCAATATCTCATGCCCACTAGGACCAGAATTCACATCCTCTGATTTGGGTTTTAAAGACAAAGATTTACACAGGGTAACAATCTTTTTTTTTTTTTTTTTTTTTTTTGGTTGTGGTTGTCTCCAATTTCCCATTGTCTGAATCATAGCCATGGAATAAATTGAATCTTTTCCTAACATAGAATATATTACTCTTGAAATAGTAGGAAATGTTGATAATTGCCTTTTATTGGACTTACAAATAATTTATAAGTTGGTCCAGTTGAAAAAAAAAAAGTATCATAGTCTTTTATTTCTTTGGTTACTTCCTCCAGGCTAGAAGCAGCCTCTAAAAATAGCTACTTGTGCAGGGATGGGCCTAGCGCTCCCCCTGGTGGTCATAGTGCAGGATTGCGGCTTCCGTAAATGGACCTGAAGCGGCAGACCCTGCATTTGAATTAATCCTTTCTCCCCTAAGTACACAGAGAAATTTGATTTATTCTTCCCAGTCATGCCTGCATTACAGAGCACTTCTGCTTATAAAGTCCATCTGCTTTGAGGGTAAGTAAATGATCAATTCCTCATATACATTATTATGCGGTGAACATTTTTCTCAAGTAACAACAGCCTCTGTGGTTCTATCAAATGTCAGGGGGGCTGGGGGCTTCTTCTTCCCTTAAGAAGACACTGAGGGAAGGAATATCAGCTGGCCTTTGCATAAGCAGTGTAACTACGTGTGGAGGGGATTAGCTAAATACGACTGTGTATGGGGGGTGGAGGCAGAGGAGAAAAAGAAGGAGGAGCAAGAGAAACAGACGCGGAAAAGTCCGTAGAATGAGACGGTTAGCTTAGAATCCCGGCCCCAGTTACAAGCTGCACCAGGCGGGATCCTGGGATGGCCCTCCACAGGGGTGACAGAGAGATGCTTGCCCTCTTCCTCTGGGCACGAGGAAGAGTGTTTCCCAGCCTCCCTTGCAGTTGGCCATGCGACTAGATTCTGGACAGCAGGACGTGGGCAAAAGTGATGCCACACTTCCAGGCCTTATCTCTGAAGCTTCCCTGGAGATTTTCACACGCTCTGTCTCTAAATCCACACCAACAAAAACAAAATATTCCAAAACGTCAGGATCACACAAGGGAGGTGAATAAAATCCATGAGTCATCACCTAAAGCACACCCACCCGGGAAAGCCACCTAATTCTCATTAGATTGTGATGTGAGCAGGAAATACTCATGTATATGGTAAAGTGCTGAGATATGAAGACTGTTTGTTAAAGGAGCCAGGATCAACTACCCTGACTATTAAAGGAAGTCATTTAATCCCCCTGGGCCACCATTTCCTCATCTAAAGATAAGGTAAATAAATAAAGAATCAACAAAACAATGTATGTGAAAACATTTGGCATCTATCAGGGCTGAATAAATGCTGGTTTAAAAGCTATTGTGCTTCACATAAGCAATATTTTCATACTGGAAGAATATTTTTATAGTTATCACCCAGGTTTTTATTTGTAAGAAAAAGAAGATCCAACTCCAATGGGCAAACTGAAAGGGGATTTTATTGGCTCCCAGAGCTGGAAACTTCAAGCCTAGATTAAGCCTTAGACCTGGTTTAATCCATCCAGCAACTCAAGGACCACTCTTTATTCTGCTTGGTAAAGCTTCTTTCGTAACCTGACTCCCCTGATGGTCAAAGATGGCTGTCAGCAGCTCCTGCTACTACAAGTTCCTGGTGAGCTTTAAGGGCAAGAGGAAACCCCATCCCAATATTTCGAGAAAAAAAATCCCCTGATTGGACTGGCTTAGATCATATGCTTACAACTGAACTCATCCCTTTGTTGAGATGGAGAACATGTGCTGATGAACTGCCAATCAGTTCCCACATATGGGGCTGGTGGGATCTGATTGGTGGAGGCAGGGGGCAGAGGGTGGAGTGGGAGCAACCAGCTTTTCTTTAACTCACAGAGGGATTTAAGTGGGAGTGGGGGAAGTATGAGAGCACACTTTTTTTTTTTTAAAATAATGTTTTAAAGCCGAGGGAAAGGGGAGCAGTGATAAGTGTATGCTAGCAAGTCTACCAAAAATGGGTGCTACAGTTGGTATGTTTTTTTCCGTTGACGTAAGAAAGAAATTGTAGGGGTAGATGGTGGATATTACTTTGTGATCACTCGGAATGGTCATTTAACCTTTCAGAAATCTGTAAGTTAACTGGACATTGTGGGTTTCAACTTCCTAACCTCTGACAATGAGTTTCCTAAAATATCCCCAGATATTGACTTCTTGAAATATGCTGAGATATTGACTTCCTGTCTCTCTTGACAGTGCAGTGTTTTTTTTTTAAGTCTTGTAAGAATAATTTACTTCCTTGCTCTTCTGCTTTTCCTCCCTCTTTATTTCTTTGTACTGTCCTTTGATTTTGTGCAAGTGTTTTAGAAAGCATAAGGTGCTGTACAAATTAGAGGGATTGTTCTTCTCCTCTCCTCTTCATGCCTAAGGTAAATCATATGATACTTAATCATAAAATCATGAGACTGATTTTTAAACAGACTACTTAGATATTCGAATGAGTACTGCTCTTCTGAGCAGTCACCTGGAGAGGTGAACTTCATATTCCAATGAATATTTGAGCCACAGCTCAATTCGCATTAATTATGCCTCAATTTTAACAAAAAGCATAATGGCTTGATCAACTGCATTATGCATCTGATTTAATTCCCAAGCCCCTGTAATGTTTCAAAAAAATGAAAAAGAAGAAAAGAAAACCACAACTGAATCTATGTTTGCAAATCCAAAGCAAAGATTTGTCTTCTTAAATAACATGTCTTAGGATCTGAAGGCAACTGTCCATGGAGAATTACAAAAATATTTTGGATCCCGGCATTAGAATAAATGTTGAAGAGCAAACACGCAGGAGGGTGCATGAGTTTTCCATTTGCTTAATGGAAGAGGAGGTGGAAGAGGAGAAGGAGACACAGGAAGGTGGCAGGGTGTCACACTCTTCCCCTACATCCAAGATGATCTGGACCACCCTCTTTCAGCCACCCTGCAGCAGAATTCTCCCAGCCTACAGGCTAAATCTGAGGGCCTCAGCACACAATTCAAAGCCCACATTGTGGCTACACATCCTTGTCTTTCCCTCCTGGGATGGCTTTCCTGGCACACCCTGCACTTCTGCCAGAGCCAGAGTTCTCTCTGCTCCCTGAGGATGCCAGGCCCATTCCAGAAGCTGTGCCCCGATCGTACTGTTGCCTCTTCTGAAACAGCCTCTCCCCGCTTTCATGTCAAACTCTCATGCCTCATCAAGACCCAGCTCATGCTACCTCCTCCAAAAAGCTTTCTGAACCCTTTTCTTCCACAAAAAAGGACGCCATTGCTCTTTCTATTTTGATCTAGTGGCTTAAGAAAAGTCAATTACAGGCTGCAGGTCTCAGGCTTCTGCATCAGCTGGCTTCTGCCTGGGCTTGGCCAGTGGAAGGCACTCACAGGAGACTACTGAAGGACAGGAGGAAGGAAGAAGCCAGGGTACTTCTTTTCTTCTCTAGAAGCCTCAGAAGGTAGAGGTGGCCATTACTTTCCCTTACTGATTCTCACGCTTCCTCCAAGTGATTCTAGCTCCTAGACCCTGATGACACCACCTCCAATGTTTCCCTGTAGCTTAGTGGCTCCCAGCTCTTGCTAATCTCTGTGTATCCTCGCAGCTCTCCTGGTGTAACTAGTTGACCATATTAAATTTCCTGCTTCCAATATGCAGAATGATTCCTGTTTTCCTAACTGGACCCCGGCAGATACATCAGCTCATCTCCCCATCCAGCAGTTCCTGAGAATGGTCGGTTTAATAATAAAAACCAGTGAATGGGTGAATGGAGAAACATGTTTACTTATCATAAATCACGTTTATATTTATACTTTCCAAGAGACTTTCATGGCTCTGGGAAAGTTATCCACTTTTCCTAACTAGGTTCCCCAACCCGAATCCTCTTGTTCAAGTTAACCCACACTCAAGTCCTGCATAGCATCTGTGTCACTGACAGATGGCGAGATCCTGGGTGTGGAGTGAGATCAGCACAATCAGAACAGTTAGAGAATCCAGAGAAACTGAGAGTGTTGGCAGGGGCCCTTAGGACAATGGCAAAGGATCCATTAGCCTTCTGCTCTTCCGGTCTGATATATGACTTTAGCCAGAGTGAGGCCAATTTACAGTTATTCCTAGAGCCCATTGCAATTTGCACATGATAAGAAAATGCACATTCATGGCCAAAGTGGACGATTTGGATAACAGGCTGGCTGCGGAAATGCTCCCCTGTGCGTGAGGCCAGCACACGGCCGCATGGTCTCCTCAATGCTGCCCAGAGCATTACTATATTTCCATATTGGTCTGGAGGCCAAATGAATAGAAACCAGGCACTTAAAAGGGATCTGGGAATGGCCAGAAGTTAATGCTCCCAGTACATTGGAGGATGGTTCTACCCTTTCCTGACCCATACATCTCTCAAATCACTTTGGTCCTTCCTAAGGCTTGGCTATAAATGAGGCTGACCAGCTGTTGAGAAGAAGCTTAGACCTAAAATGAGAAAAAGAAAATAATCCCACCGAATGAAATCTCACCGGAAAGGTAACATGTTTACTAAAAAAAAAAAAAAAAAAAAAGTTATTGTAGGGTTAGCACTGAGCTGGGTAGAGAATAAGTAAGAACCAATTTCTGCCCTTGAAGGCCCCACTGCCTACTTGGCAGAGACAGGCACAGGGGCAGAGGGACGAAGGCAGGGTGGTGAGCTGAGCTGGAGTCCAGAGGCTCGGTGTAGGGCCCACGCATGGCAGGTGAGAATACGTGTCCTGGATGGGGCTGACCAAAGGCAAATCCCAGCCCTCCCACTGACCAGCCTTTTAACCTGATCTGCGTGACCCTCATTTCCCTGGGTCTCAGCTTTTTCATCTGTAAAATGGGGGGTGAGTGCCTACTCACAGTTGTTGTGAAAATAAAATGAGTTTATGCACCAGAAGTTCTTCACGCCTAGTCTGATGCAAGCCCACACAAGAACACTGGTGTTGTCATGATGGATGGCCTCTGGTGGCAGTATTAAAATTCCTCCAAAAGCTTTGTGGGCCCTGGATTGGAGCTGGAAAGAAAGACCATGGTGAATGCCACTCGTGATGGGTCCAGCTGACAGTCAGACTTGGGGGCCCTTGGGAAACTGCCTTTGAAGATCCTCAGAAGTACTCGGGAGGGTGGGGAGTTTATGAAGGACTCACAGAGGCTACCATATGGATAGGAATAAAGCCAGTTTTATAGTTGCAAGACCACTTATGGGATGAATGGTGAAGGAACTGTGGAAATACAGAACTGAGTAAATCACCTTCTGCTGTCATCAGAGAAGGCTCAATGCAGGGGCATCGCTGGCACTAGCTCTGGAAGGTTAAAGGACACAGCACAGGTGGGTAACAGGTATGCAACGGACAGCATTCCAGGTAGAGAAAATGGGATAGACCAACATCCAGAGGCCAGGTGCAGCATGGAGAAGGCCAGGTGCAGAAATGAAGAAATTCAGTCTAGCAGGTATAGTGAGCCCAGTGATGGAAGCCAAGGCTGGAGAAACACCAAGGGGCTGATTCTAAAGAGTCTTGTATGTCCTGGGAAGGATTTGGACTTGCTCCCGTAGGCATTAGAGAGTTAGAGGGTGTTTTCCATGGTGGAGTGTCATGGTCAGATTTGTCTTGGGAAGATCAATCAGGTAACACTAAGAAGACTCATTTGGTGTGAGGTGGGGGATTGAAGGCAGGGGGTACCCCTCCCAGGACTAAACCTACAACCCCCCATAGAGGGGAACAAGAGAACCACATTGATTGAAGATATGTTTCTGAGGTCTAGTCATCTCCTGAGGTGAAGCTAGATTCTCATTCCCTTGATGCAAAGATTATGCCTACTTTGTGCCAGTGACCATTGGGCACCCACTGTGGGAATGCATGCCGAGCAGGCATGCTCACTGAATGCTGTTGAGTGAGGCATAGTCCACTGCACTTGAGAAGTGAAGGATCAATGGGAGTCAGGAAAGTCCAGGTTTTCTGCTCAGGGAAGAGGATGAGCTTGATGCTGCTCAGAGCAGGTTTAGGGGGTCAGATCATTGGTTAAATTATGGCCTTGTTTAGTTTGAGGCATCTATGAAACACCCAAGGGAGAAATGCAGCAGGTAGTTGGTTTTGTGGGTCATTGTGAGTCCTCAATCCATAGAACAGGGCCTAGCTCAACACACTGAGTAGGTGTTCAATAAATATGTGTTGGATGAATGAGTAAGTACATTCAGGAATGACCGGACTTCATGACTGTCTTTGACAAAGTGGGGGCCCTTGTTATTTTATTCCCCATTTTTTTCATAGCACTTGAGGGCATGAGTACTCATATGATTCAGCTGTTTGTTTAGTGCCTTACACCCTAACTAGACTACAGGTTCCATAGGGTGAGAATAGTGTGAATTTTGTTCCCCACTGTGTATCTTGGTCTAACCTAGACCATAGTGGAAATTAGGCAAGCATTTCCTGAATGGACGAAGAGACATGGATGTGGGCATGGGCAGGACGCAGGTGGGAGCCAAGAGAAAGGAAGGGAGCAGGTGAGCAGGGTGACTACATCAAGCGTGGAGCTTCCAGGTTCTGTTGCTTGTTTATAGCACTCTTCTCCAGACCTCCCAACTCCCTCCTCCTCTTCCACATGCCACACTCCCCAAATGCTGCCCTGATCAAATCCTTTCTCTGAGCTGCTGTTCTGTCATCTGTAAAATGGGGACTCATTATGTGGCCTGCCTTCTTTATTAGCTGGCTGTGAGCATCAAATGAGGTCATTCAATTCTACAAATGTTTATATAGGTGATTAACTGCCACAGTGAGAGATGCGTTTGAATGAATACACTGACCTCCATGCTCAGTTCCTCCTGGCTGATGTGCATGCAGATTGTTCCCCTGTGGCTTGAGTAGCATCTTCTGCTCTAGGAGACAGTGGGAAACAGGATCTCATTGACATAGGCCACCTCCTTTCCCAAGAGCCCTTCATTTTGATGACAAAGGACTCTTACCTTGCAATCTGAACAAAGGCCAAATGGCCTGTCTCATCTAGCAACCTCATTCAGAACTAGCCGACTGAGATCTGTCACATGGGGCCATGGTAGTGGGGCCTGCCACATCCCACCTCACTATAAGCTGTCACACCAGCTCCTGGCAATGTGAGCCTGGGCCGCTGGCCACTCTGTAAATGTAGCTACATGGGGAAGAAAAATAGACATTAAAGCAGAAAAGGAGGTACAATCCCTAGGGCTGCTTTCAGGATGACAAACGCTCGGAAACAGCAACTCCTGAAAGCAGGAGCCATGCCTTCACAAACACTGGGATGTGCACATACATGCCTGAAGTCCATGCATGGGAGTGTGCAAGAGTGTGAGAGAGAAGCTATGCCTCCCCAGCTCCTCATAAGGAGAAACAGTTCAAACTCTTAGACTTTGATAGAACTTTCCAACATATATGAAATCAGCTACCTAAATTATTAGACATAAGTCACATACCAATTGCTATGGTTTGAATGTTTGTGTCTCCTCCAAAATTTATGTTGAAGCTTAAGAGATTCCTTATACAAGAGCCAGAGAGAACTAGCTGGGCCCTTTTGAGCCCTTCTGTTCTCTGGAGCACGCAGTGTTCGAGGTGCCATCTTGGAAGCAGAGACTGGACCCTCATCGGACATGGGGCCCTCACTAGACACAAAAACTGCAGTCATCTTGATTCAGCCTCCTCGACTGTGAGCAATAAATTTATGCTGCTTACAAATTACCCAGTTAAGGTATTTTGCTGTAGCAGCACAGACTAAGATACCAGTTGACCTGTGGATTTTGTGGAGAGACCTACCACTCCTAGATCCTAGTACTCTGAGCCTCTGAACATTGCATTCATGTGGTACTACTATGCCTTGAAGTCCAGACCCAAGAAAAACAAACCCAAAGAGAGATGGGGGTTCCCTGCTTGAGTTTTCTGTCTAAAGACTCACTTTTCTGGATGATGGAACATGGGAGTAATTGACATTGGAAAAAATTTCTTATTTCCAGGCAAGCCCCATCTTCTCCCCACAGAGGAATGGTGTTCCTTTGATCTCAACAAGACAAGCATATCAGAAAACATCTTAATAATTCATCTGAGTGATGCATACATAATGTAACTGGCATTAGTGGGGGAAGACTGTTTCTTTACAAGAACGAAAAGGGTTGCTGCATCCCTAGCTCCAAGCACAGCACCTGGCTCAAAGCAGGTGTGAGATTCTTATTAAAAGACTATTAAGAGAAAAGCAACTTGTCTTGGTCATGTTTGCTTAGCATCCTTCAAAAAAGCTCTTACTAAATTATTACACACTTATTAAGATGTTTACTTAGATGAGCACAAAATTGAGATGTGAGCTTCTTTCAAGGCAAAGGAGAGACCAGCTGGATTAAACGTTTTTCAAAAACTGGTAAAATGGAAGTAAGACCTTTCTTGAACCCCCACACCTCCAAGATAATTCTAGGCATTTTATCCTTAAATATTTTGTCTTTAAATAATTGTATACCTGATACGAATTGTCCCATGTTTCTGGCCTGATTATCCATCCCTTCCTAGATTCCCACCTGCCCTGTCTTCTACATGGCTATTATCTTCATTTCAAATCATCCTTTTTACCTGTTGTTTTAATGGTCCGCTCCCTCAACCCCTTTTGCAGCCACCATGGAATGGAGGAGAGAGCAATGGATTAGGCAGGGCAGAGTTCAGATGGAGAAACAAAACTGTACTGTCCGCATGGCCAGGACATCTGCCTAATCTTTCTGAGCCTCACTTTCTTCATTCATCAACCAGAGATAGCATCTCTTATCTCACAACATTGTCATGACGAATAGAAGAAAATATATGCAACTGTGTAGCCTGCTACACAATAGACTCTCAATAAATTTAACTTCTTTCATCTTTCCCTTCTCTCCCTTTTGAAAGCAGTCAGGATATAAATTATACATAAATAAATTACATGTTGTGCTGGAAATCCTCAGAAATGATTAATCTAACCAATAAGAATTTTAATATTAATAATAGGCTACTCTAGCAGCACCAGCCTAACTCTGACAATCAATCTACACAGTCTGGCTTTGTCATCATATAACATACTGTGCTCAAAGTTTACCTTAGAAAGAGGTGAGGACACATGATTTCCCATTTTCAGATCTGTTTTAAATGCTCCTTTTTTTTTTTTTTTTTACATCAGGGTATTCTGTTTCACACCATTGCTTATGATACAAAGTGTAAGTAATATGTTTGCTAAGAGAGGAAATACTGAGACATAATAGGAGACACTGCAGAGCTCCAAGCAGAATCTGAGATTGAAAGTCAGGTTTGGAAACATTAAGAATGTGCTGGAAATACTGATTTCTGCTGCTCAGTTCCCCGAAGAATGGATGGGCCCTTTTTGGAGAGTACGGCACATCATCCCTGCTACGCAGAGGAGCAAACTGGAACTAGGGGCTTGAACAACTAGAAATATCTAGAAGATTTTGAGCCAAACTTCAGCCTAAGTATCTGCTAAGCTTTCTCACAGACGACGTTCAAAATTGAGTTTGGAAAAAACTGCTTCAAAGAACCCTTCAAGCTCTCTGATGCTGTGAGTTTATGATTCTGTATTTCTCGACGATTTAAATAGAAGCAAACAGAGCACCTGTGAGCACGGTCTCTGAAGTCAGCCTTCCCGGATTGAAGTCTCTGATCTTCCACTGGTTGTGGTACCTGAAGAGGAGACTTAACTTGTATGCGCCTCAGTTTCCTCTGCTGGAAAATTAGGATCATAATAAGGACTGAATAAAGTGATGCTCGCAAGGTCTCGGGTACCGATCTCAGCAGGCAGTAGGTGCTCAGTCAGTCATTTCTTTATCCATGATTAAGTGAACCTTCCTGGATTTAGGCCAGTAAGATTTGCCCTGGCCTAAAGCTAGCAGGAGGTCACCAAAGCACCTTGGATATAGCAGGATTTCATACATCTTTACTGAATTGAAATATTTATTCATAAGGTGTAGTGATATATGTTGCAACTTAGGTCAACCCTCAAATTTTCCATCCAAAATTCTCCCCACAATGTCTGCACTTTGTACCCACCTCTTCTGCCTTCACCCTCCCATGTAGTCATGTATGAGTTCTCCTTATAGCTGCTGAATACAAGGATCTGCCACTTATGGGATGGGGGCCCATGAGAAAACTGGGATTATTACAGGGAAATAAAATGATGCTACTTCATTTGTATATCCAAGTGCTACATGGGCACTTTGACAATGACACAGCCACCAACCACTGAGGAGGAGAGGGGAAAGAAAGAGAGGAACTGACATTATTGGTGTTTACTCATTGCTAAGCCACCCTATCAGGAGATTTTCCCATGGCCATTAGTCCTTAAGCCAACGCTGCCAGACTCTTATTTACTTTTACAGATGAGAAACATACATCTCAGAGTTGACTTTCCCAAGACCAACAGCTAGTGGGGAAACTGAGTTTAGCACCTAGAGGATCATAAGACATACAGCAAGGGATCCTCTGCCATTCCAAGAGTCATAGCTCTTAAGCCGACTGGCAAAACAATACCTACCCCTAACAGCTACCAATGATTAGTGCCTAAGACCTAGCACTGTAACTAGCACCGAACCAAGGCAAAATGCACAGCCGTCCCAGCCCTTCCAGGAAGGGGGGAGATGAGAGTCCTGCTGCCCTACTCCACCCTCTCTGCCAGTGTAGGCTGGCCTGAGGCCACTAGGGGGAGCCCTTGCACTAGGAGCAAAGGGAATTTGACAGCCCAATTATCAGTTGGGAGGGCTCCCAAGTTCTCCCGAGAGCTTCCTCGATTGCTTTATTTACAAACTTATACACATAGGAGCATGAACCAGAGTGCTAAGGGAAAGTTACAGACGACTTTTGGCCTGGTTCCCCTTTAGCTTCAGAAATAGGCCCCCCAACTGACTGGGAGCAGAGTCTACACAGCAGTGTTGGCCAAACTGAGTCATGAAGTCAAGAAAGTGCTACCACTTATTTAATTTAATGGCATGTCATGGCTCAGAACAGAATGGAAAATATCGGCACGATTACCACAGTAAGAGTGAGTACTACTTTGGGGAGTTTTAGCTGATGTGTATGTGTGTTGAGGAAGGATGTAAAAGGTACATCTTACTGTGAGTCATTCATTAATAAAGTTTAAAATACACAGACCTCAAAGGCTTTTATAAAATCCAAACTGCCAGTCCCTGGGCTAGAAGCATTGATGCATTGTCTTGTCTGGGCCTTGAATCCTGTATTTTTGATAGATTCCCAGGCAGATCTGGTGATCAGCCAGGTTTAGGAATCACCTGTTGGAGGTGAATGGCCCTCAGGTGGGGTCTCCTCACCTGTGCTCCACCCCTCCTCTCCCTGGTCAGGACAGGAGAAGATTTCTAAGAACTTGACAAAGCAAGAAAAGTCACACTGGTTACACATAAAGCAGGGTACAGGCCACCCACTCTGCCCATCCCCAACCCCGGGAGAGCTGCAAGCCCCAAAACTGGCAACGGAGGTTTGGGTTTCCATCTCCAGCTCTGTCAGAAAAACAAACAAAAATAACCCCAGCAAAATAAAATCACTTTAGAGTCAGCCAGATCTGGGTTCCAACCCTGGTTCTTCTACTTACTACCTATGTGACCACGGGCAGATGTTACCAACTCTCTGAGCCTCAGTTTCCTCACTTTTTTTTTTTTTTTTTTGAGACGGAGTCTCACTCTGTCCCCCAGGCTGGAGTGCAGTGGCACAATCTCGGCTCACTGCAACCTCTGCCTCCCAGGTATAAGCAATTCTCCTGCCTCAGCCTCCCAAGTAGCTGAGATTACAGGCACCCACTACCACACCTGGCTAATTTTTTTTTTATATTTTTGGTAGAGGTGGGGTTTCACCATGTTGGCCATGCTGGTCTCAAACTCCTGACCTCAAGTGACCCACACACCTCAGCCTCCCAAAGTGCTGGGGTTGCAGGTGTGAGCCACTGCACCCAGCCATTCTTCACCTTTTAAAATGGGAATCCAAATGCCTCAATAAATACCAGGCCAAAAACAGGGTGCTTCTTTATATTAGCTCCTTTTCTGGCCTCCACTAAATCCCCTTGTGGGCTTAGCCACGCTGTCCTGCTGGGCTTTGGTTTCCCTGACCGTGAGAAAGGGTTTGTGAAATTAAGTAGCCGTCTGCAGGGGCGGAGCTGGCGGAGGTTATTACTAACGGGGATCGCACTGTCCAGCCTGCATGGTCTGTACTAACAGGAGCCTGCCATCCCCATTCCTTTGCAGCTCCTGCTGCCTGGGCACAAAGGGAAATGCCCTGGAGAGTGAGTGACTGTCAGACCAGCCGGAGGGGAGCAGTGGGAAGAGCCACTTGCTGAGAAGAGGTGGGCTTGGCAGGACTGCAGACGGAGGACTCTCCCCAGCCCCCTGCAGGTGCTGGTCTAAGCCAAGCTGGGAGGATGGAGGCCGGCCCTGGCCCAGCCCCAGGCAAGGGAGGAGCCTTGGCCCAGATGAGGCAGGTGGGGAGCCTGGGCTCAGGTGTGTCCTGTGGGAAGTGATTGCTCCCTGGCTGGCAGAGACAGAGGAAAGCGGATTGTTGGCCCCAGGACCCAGGACTCAGCTCCAAGAGGCTGGGCTTGTCTCCCCGACTCTGCCTTGGAGGAAAGCAATGGAAGGGGTAAGCCTGTCTCGGTTTTGTTGCTGGCTTTCTGTGTGTCTTTTCTTGCAGGACAAGTTCCTCCCACTTGGGAGCCCTGGGGAAAAACTGCCTGTGTGTCCTGCCTCCTGGGCAGGAATAAACATGTCAGGTGTCAGCCAGTGCATTTCTGCTCACACTGGCTTTGCTCAGGGCGGGTGGGAGGGAAGAGGAGTGTGCCATGTCCTGTGCCACCTGGAGTGTGAGGGGACAGGAGGTGCTGAGGAATGACAGCATGTGGCCTAGCTCTACCCAGCCAGCTGGACTCCTGACCTATTCCCAGATCCTCCGTTGAAGCGCCCGCTGGCTTCTCTCTGTGTTTACTTGCCCTTGTGGACTGTACCCAGCCTCTGCAGTGATTAGCGGGCCTCCTGGTCAGAGAGCAGTGCTTGATGTTAGGAAGCCGGCTGTGCAGTGCTGTTTTGTGGCTTGTGGCTCTAGACTGGGCTCTGCTCCTTGTTAACTGTGTGGCCTGGGGCAAGTGTGTCCGTCATCCTGAGCCCCGGGTCCCTCACTCACGAAAGAGAATTACTGGTACAATAACTACTTTGTGAGACTATCAGAGGTGCTTGTATAAATAGAGATGTATGGAAACGTATCCTGCCCCACGCCAGCATCCCCTGCCCCTTGGACGGCTGAGTGCTGTTGGCACAGTTGGAGACGTGTTGCCTGACTGACCACATCTTCCTTTTTCCTTCTCCAATTCTCCACTCTCCTCTATTTCCGTTTTCAGTAAGTCAGTTTCTTTTGATGTGCATATGTGTGTGTATGTGTGTGTGTGTGTGTGTGTGTGTTGCTTCCATAATTTTTATTATACATTTGGAGTCAAGTCATTTTCTCCCATGAATCATGTGGCTTCTCACCCACAAGTTTGGTTTTAAATCAGGGCAGAGGATCCATTTTAGCTTTTGCTGGTCAGGAAAAGCTCCCCTTTGTCTCAGGGCAAAGGGCATCTTTCTCTCTGTGGCAAATCACTCCAGTCCAAATAGCTGAGTTTTGGAAAGGGGTGAGCAGGGGCATGTTGGTATGACTTCATCTCCCTCTTCTGAGTTCTCCCCGCCACCCCCACCTCTACCATACCACTTAGCAACTTTGAAGAAATTCCTCCTTGACGGGAAAGTGCCAGGTTGAATAGATTTAGCATGCTTGTAAGAAAAGGAAACTGACTTACATTTTTCCCATCTCTGATGGGCCAGGATCCGCACTGGCATCCATTATTTTAGTTTATCTGATGACATTACAGTGCGGTCTATGCCATTGCCCCATTTATTGTAGATGAGGTAACTGACAATGTTATCACTTGCTTAGTATCATACCGCTGGCAGCAGAGCTGGGACATGAGCTTACATGTGTCAGTGCCAACTATAAGCCAAGCATCGCTAGCAAGGATTACAATAGGACAGCAGGAAGAATATTAGGCAAATTAGACAAAAATGTACAAAAGAGCATGTTTGTTAGCTAATCATATTTTTATGGGATAAGCTAATATGATTACATAAGTTTCACTGCTCAGAAGGAGAAAAAAATCAAGAGAGAAATAAGAGTGGTTTCTCATCTTGAAAGAAGGATTTGTTTTGTTTTTTAAAATTAACAAAATATTCATTTATTCAATATATATTTATTGAGGACATGGTTTGTGTGGTCAGGTCCTGCTTTGGTGCTGCAGATGCAGCAGTGAACCAAACGGTTGAAGATACCTGCCTTCCTAAACCTCATATTCTAGTGAGAGAAGACAAACAAATCTATATATGGGTCAAATGGCAGTAAGTGCAATGTAGATACACAAAGCAGGGAAGGGTATAAGGATGGTCAGGCAGGAAGAGGGACTGCTATTTTCAATGAGACTGTTTCAAGAAAGGTGTCAATGGAAGGTGGCATTTGAGCAGAAACTTGGAAAAGGTATGGGAATTAATGGGCCGTGTGGATATCTTAAGGAAGAATATTCTACGGAGAAGTAAGAGCAGGTGTAAAGGCCCTGAGGCAGAAGCTCATTGGTGTGTTCAGGGAATGACTGGAGCTGGAGGAAGTGAAGGAGAGAGTGTTCAGAGAGAGTGGGGTCAGGTGATATAGGCCCTGGAGGCCATTGTTGACACTTGAGCATTTCCTCCGAGCAAAATGGAGAGCCACCTGAGCATTGTGGACAGGGCAATGATGCAATCCAACTTACATTTTAAAAGGAACATCTGACTACTGTTTTGAAAATAAATACTAGGGACAGAAAGTACAGAAGCTGGCTGACCAGGTAGGAGATTATTGCAGTAATCCAAGCAAGAGAGGACAGTGGCTCAGACCAGTCTTAGCAATGAAGTGGCTAGAAGTGGTCAGATGCTGGAAATAGATTAAAGGTAGGGTCAGCAGGATTTACTAATGGATCAGACAAAAAAAAATGAAAATTATTGATGACTCCAAGTTGTAAAGCTGGAACATCTGGAAGAGTGGAATCAAGGTTTACCAAGATGACTTAACACAGAGCAGGCTTGAAAGCAGATTAGGAGTTGGTTTTAGATGCAGTATGCTTAGGGGGGCTACATAGGCAGGTTTAGAGTTCAAGGAAGAGGCCCAGGCAGGAGGTATCATCTTGATAATATATCTGCATTATCTAGAATAGTACTGGGTGTGTAGTAGATGTTTAGTATGTGTTATATGGGGGATTTTAAAACTTGGCCTCACATTCTCTGACATCTTCCCATGAAGAGGTGGTGCCCATGTTCCCATCCCTTGGTTGAAATCATGACTACTCTGACCAATACAGTGTGGTACATGTGACACTCTGTGCTTTCAGAGACTGTGTCATAAAAGGTCATACCCCATCTACCTCATTTATGAGAACACTTACTCTTGCATCCTTGAGCCCCCACGTGAGTAATCTATACCCCAATACTTTCTGGCTGGAGACACATGATGTAGACATTCTGCTTGACAGTTCCAGCTAAGCCTAGCCTTCTAGCCATTCCTGCGAGACTGAAATCAGTACCCTCCAGACTAGACCAGCCGCTGGTGAGATGCAGCCAAATGACTTTTATCAACACCCTGTGGAACAGAGGGAGAACTCAGCTGAGCCTCGTCCAAATTCCTATCCCACAAAATTGTGAAATATAGAAAAATGCTTTTTGTTTTAGGCCACTCAGTTTTGGGGTGGTTTGTTTTCATTAACAGATATCAGGTCAATTAGATATATCCTTCATTCTGTGTAGTTATTTAAAAAGTCATTCTCTCCCCATAGACACAAGGTTGAAGTGAACCCTATAGAATTTTTATTGTATAGTTTAGACACCCAAAAAGGTGGATGGGTTTTTCTTTTCCTAAATCAGAGGTATAGCCTAATGCATGCCCTCAGCCAGGTAGGTTTTCACTCAGTTATACAGTCATTGCAAGGGAGAATTGTAGCATTTTTTAGCTGGGAGAGCTGGCCAGTCAGGGAGCTTACAATGGTGCCTGAATTTTTGATGAATGAGCATTGGAGTTGTAGTTGAAGTATACTTAAGTTTACTTTTGCCTCTTATAAGTGATTTGCACAAGTCATGGAATTATAAAATACAGGAGGTGGGAGAGTTCTCAAATACCAACTAGTCTGGAAACTCCCATTTTACAGGGAAATTTGAGCCACAGAGGCAGAAAATGCCAACACACTTCATAACGACTTATCCAGTGTGCCCCATTTACAGTGGCTGCTCCATGAATGTTCTTGTTCAATTTGAGGGTAAACTCAGAGTCATATCTCCTCAGTAGACTCTACTCTCAGGCCCTATCTTGGAATTTCTGAGAAGGGCCCTATCCTAGATCCCATCTAGTTGTTCAGCTTTGCAGGGAAGAGTGTCAAGGAAACAGACAATTTTCATATTTGATGAAAAGTAGATTGATGGAGGAAGGCACAAGCTTTGATGGAAGCACTGATAATGGATGCTTGACAAGGGGTGGGGTTCATCCTGGGCTCCTTAGAGAAGCTGGTGTCTTAGCTGAATGTCAGAGGAGGAGGAAGTGGCATTTCATCAGGGAACGCTCGAGTGAAGGAGGGGGAGAAGGCAGAAGGGAGAGCATGGGCAGAGCAGCAGAGATGGGTAATATGGCAGGATGATAGTTGGGGATAGTTGGCAGCAAGGTGCTGCTAGAGCAGAAAGTTTAAAAAAAGAGTATCCAGAGTGGAATCCCAATAAGTAAATAGGATCTGGATATTGAAAGGCCTTCAATGCCATGTATACTTTATCCTGTAAGCCAAGAGAGCTACTGAGAGGCTTCACCTCTAAGATGGGAGGTCCAACTAACTATCACTGAGGTCTTGTCATGCTCTGACATGCTGGGATGGCAGTATGTTCCCAAGGTCATGCATGGCTTATTTTTGATAGAATCCAGGTCTAAATGTCTGTGAAACCCCACTAGGCTTCAAGAGCAATTTTGGAGGGTTTTTCATGAATAATTCCATTTTTAAGGAATAAGTCACAAGATAGGGTAACATCTACACAAGTGGAGCTGCTGAGAGGATCTGTACTATAAGGATGGTCTGCTCTTAACTAGCTTGTTCTTGGGAGAGTAGACTTGGCCTGGGTTAAGTTCAGATAATTTAGGGTGAGGCTTTTTGTGAGTTCTGGGAGAATTTCTGAGAAGGAGAAAAGGAAAAATCACACAATTAGTCACAAATCCAAAAGACTGGGCATATCCTGTTCATCTTTGCTGAGATGCTGCACCACGGAGTCCTCTTGAATTGTGGTGTTTAGTCCTTGACAGTGACACATTAAGTGACCTGTACTACTGGCGGGCTTATGTCCTTGCCAGCCAGCCTTATGCAGCAGTACTGACCTCAGCATTTAGCCTGGCATTATTTTCCCATTGAGTCAAGTCTTCCCTTCTCCAAACCACACACCCACAATTCCCCTGGGGAGAAATGGTCCTAAAAGGAAAATCTGATTATGTCAGTCTACTGCCAGATTTTCTCCAGTTGTTCCCCATTGCCCACAGAGTACAGCCCAAGCTCTGTGGCCTGGATGATAAAGCTGAGGCACTCTGGTGCTGCCCTGTGTACTCTAACTCGAGCCTTCTCACCCGCACCACAACCCTCATGCTCCAGTTTCCTAGCCTGCTGCATCTGCATGCACATTCTCCTCTTCAGAATGCTGAACATCACTTTATTTATGACTCAGCTCAGACAACACCTCCTCGAGAAACCTTCCCTACCCCTTGGCCACAATTGGTCTTTCCCTGCCTTGTAAGAGACCCCAGGCCCTTTGATCAGACTCAGGTCTAGACTGTGAGATCCCAGAGGGCAAGGATTTTGTCTTGCTCACAGAGGCAGCAAAGCCTGGTGCTTAAGAGCACAGACTCTGAGCCAGCGTGACTGGTTTAAATTTCGGCTCTACTGTTTACTAGCTGTTCAGTGTTGAGCAAGTTAATTAATTTCTCTGTGTCCCAGTTATCTCATTTATAAAGGAAAAAATAGTACCTACGTCTTAACATTCAACCGAGGTTTGAATAAATTAATACATTTAAAGAGCTTAGAACAGCTCAATGAACTCAAAGGGCAGTTAGTTCTATAAACAATAACTTATAACAGGTGGACTCTTATGGGTCAAATCATGTCACCCACCCCTCCCAAACTCATGTTGAAGTCCTAACCCCCAGCACCTCAGAATGTGACCTTATTTGAAGACAGATTCTTTACAGAGGAGATCAAGTGATATGTTTTGGCTGTGTTCCCACCCAAATTTCATCTTGAATTGTAGCTCCCATAATCCTCATGTGTCGTGGGAGGGACCTGGCAGGAGGTAATCAAATCATGGGGGTGGGTTTTTCCTGTGATGTTCTCATGATAGTGAATAAGTCTCATGAGAGCTGATGGTTTTATAAAAGGCAGTTTCCCTGCACACACTCTCTTGCCTGCTGCCATGTAGGACATGCCTTTTCCCTGCCTCCTTTGCCTTCTACCATGATTGTGAGGCTTCCCAGCCATGTGGAACTGGGAGTCCATTAAGCCTCTTTTTCTTCATAAATTACCCAGTCTCAGGTATGTCTTTATTAGCAGTGTAAGAATGGACTAATACATGAAGTTAAAGTGAGTTCATGAGTAGGAGTTAATCCAGTATGACTGATGTCCTTATAAAATGGGGGAATTTGAACCTGGAGAGATGCACAGGGGTGAGACAATGTGAAGATACAGGGAAGACACCATGTGAACACGAAGACAGCCATCTACAAGCCAAGGAGAGAGGTCTGGTACAGATCCTTCCCCCACAACGCTCAGAAAAGAATCAACCCTGCTAGCATCTTGATCTTGGACTTTTGCCTCTAGAAGTGTAAGGCAATACACTTCTCTTGTTTAAGCCACATAGTCTCTGGTACTTGCTGTGACAATCCTAGCAACTAATAAATGAACCATATCAGCAAATAAAATGAGAGAATTTATGTAAATAACTGTGTGCACTACTCTTCCCCCATCAACCTGGAAAGTGTTTTATATCATGTTGCTATTTTGACCTTTCCCAAAATGACAGCCGTGCTTATCTCTTCAGAGAAGAAATCTGAGAAGTGTTTATTGCCCCTCAGCACGGAAAATGGACAGAAATTATCCTGCAACCATGGTCAGTATTCCTCCCTGATCACTGACTTCTGGGTTTTAGCTTTTCACATCTGTAAAACCTGAAATAACAAGCCCCTGCGGAGATTTTTAAAGATGAATCAAAATAATGAAACATTTTATTAGGACCTATTAAATACAGAGAAGTTACAAATAACGTGCTTCAGAAATAATAAGTAATTTTGTATCATAATACTGGAAAAAGTGGAGGTTTTACTTATTACTCTTCATGGTATTGTTACTGTTAATTATCTTCCCCATTTTACAGATAGAGTAGAATCAGTATTCAAATTCAAATGTGTCTAATTCCAGAGTCCCCATTCCTAACCATTCGTTTGGTTCTTTTTACCATAGTGATGGTTAATGGCATATAGGACAGAGGTTTTTAAAAAAAATCTTTAAACTGGAAACCTGAATTTGAGTCTAGGTCTGCCATCTACTTGAAATGTGACCTTGAGCAAATCATTTATCTTCTCTGAGTTTCAGATTTCCCATCTCTAAGTGTGTCTAATAATAACTATTTGTCTACAAAATTATATAGAATAATGTATTTGAAAGTACTATGAAAAGAACAAAATCCTAGACTAATATTCATAGTTGTTGATATAATCAAAATTCTCCAATCCAAAATTTGTAGCAGAGCTGACATTAGAATTCACACCACTTTCTGAGCCCTCTACCCTCCACTTTTGATGAATTAGCCAATGGCTTACCTCAAAGACCAGAGTGTGATCTTCGGCAAGAAAGAAAAAAAAAAAAAAGTTAGGAAAGGTTTTTAACAACTGAAAAGTCGATATAGAAAAACAAAGCAGCATTATCACTTAAACTTTTAAAAGAGTAACAGGGAAGAACCACCTTCCACACCCTTTTAAAAATCATCCAAAAGTGTGTGTTGCTGCTGGTATGTTTTCTTTTCTTTTTTTTTTTTTTTTTTGTCCATTACAACAACCTTTTCTCTAAGTTGTGGTGTGGACGAAATAGCATTGAATTGATATTTCTGGTGTGACTTTGGTTTTTGCCACTCATGCCTGTGTGCCCTTAGGCAAATTATTTCACCTTGGTGGATCTCAGTTTGCATCTCAAGAAAAAAAAAAAAGAGAGACCATTGGAAACTTTAGGCTATGGAAAAGGGTTTAAAAAGGGGAACTTGGAACGGGAGGCATGTGAGGATGGTGCTGGTTCGAGGCTCGTCTGTCTTGTTCCAGTGACAGTCTTGAGTCATGGTCCACCTGGAGCGAGCGCTGGCATCATCTTAATAATGGCTGGGTTGTTGACTAACTGCCTGGAAGTAATCTCTGGAATTTCACAGCTGGGTCACCATGGGCTGGTTTGTTTCAAGATTAGCCCCTGGAATTTCTAAGTAAGCACATAATTAGATAAGCTGGCAGTGCAAGGGAGTGTCAGGTGGGAAGGGAGGGAAAGAAAGTTTTAAAGTGTGTTTCAAGGCTGAAAGCAAGAAAGCAAAAAGCTTTAAAATGAATTTTGAAGCTAAATTTCTTGGTTACAATACCACTATTCTAGAGTTTCTGAGAGAGAGGAACTCTTGTAGAATGTGTGCTTTAAACCTTCAGCTTCTGGGTTTGAATCCCAGTGCTACCATTTTTTGGCTGTGTGAACTTTGGCAAGTTATTTGACCTCTCTAATTCTACCTGCCTGATGGCGGTCCCTCCCCTAGAGCTTCTATGAGTTAATATATAGAGAACATTGAGAAACATGCCCGGTGCATACCTGTGCTCAGTGAGTGTTAGCTCTTGCAGCTGCTGACGTTGATGATGATGATACCCACTGAAGGAGTTCACCATCTACTGAGAAACAGAAAAGTAAACAGATACTGATAACAAAAGATGGTAAATACAGTGATAGAGAAACACACAGGATGTGAAGGATCGTGGAAAGGGGGAATGTATTCCAAATACAACTCTCTTCCAAAAAATCAGAAAAATGACGGCATCACCTGGCATTAGAGTCTTATTATTTCCTCTTGTTAATTAACCCAAAGAAAAATCTCTGTTAATGTTCCATTAAGCTGTGCGTTCCAGGCAGCAGTGCCTGATGCATTTTGCCCTTCAATTATTCTGGCTCTTTACATGAAACTGGCATCTCTCAGCTAAGTAACAAAGTCTGACCCAGTGCCCATATGACCAACTCAAAGCCATCTCCATTTGGTTTCCTTAGCCCTTTATTTAAAGAAAAATCTTGCTAAAGTTCTCTTCGATATCTTTCAGATTTTGCTGAGAGAAAAAGGTAGCCTCTGGCAGGGAGTGGAAAATGGGTGTGTGAATTGAGTCTAAGTCCAAACAGAGCAGAACTAAATGTTTACAGAGTGGGTCCCGTGCCCCTTGTTCTGTACTAGCATTGTTAGCTAGCCTGGGTGGGAAGCAGAGGGGAGTGAGGGGAAGAGGGTACTTCATAGGGTAGTTTCACAGAATGACTAGAGCCAAGGGGTACAGACTGGAGTGAAAACTCCAAGAAAACTTCATGTTCGTGAGTGCAGAAGAAGGAGGCAAAATTGGAGCATTTCTATTACTAGAAACTAAAATGCCACCTAATAGAACTGATACAATTTTTCCATCTGAAACCATCAGGTTGATTCACTCTGAACATATTTACTGAACATGTACTCTGCCACAGTCATTTCATCACTAAAAATCACCATGATCACGGTGATAATCATTGTCTTCCTCTTCCTCCTTCTTTCCCTCTTCCCCCTCCTCTTTCTCTTCCTTCTCCCCTTCCTCCTCCTCCTTTCTCTCCTCTCTCTTTATCCACATCACAACTGTCTTCATCAAAATAACATTATCGTGGGTTTGCTTTGTGTCAGGCACCAGGCCAAGGTTAATGTCTATGGCATTCCTAGGATGTGGAAAGCTGTATCCCTATTTCGCTGATCAGGAAGTAGGAAAAGAGAGAACTGAAATAGCTTTGTAAAGGTGACAGAGCCAAAATTTGAGGAGGTAGGATTTCACCTTAAGACTTTTAAATCCAAAGCCCATGTTGTTAACCCTATTGCTGCACTTGAAGTTGCTCCTAGTCTAGGGAGGAAGGGGAAAAAATGTAAAAAAACAATGAGAGTGTAATGAACACTGCAGTGGAGACGGACAGGAGCTCTAGGAGCACAGGGAGTGGCCACCCCTCACTGCATCCCTGATGGAAAGTTTCCTCAGGGACTTGCAGCTGGATTGAGTCAAGTAAAACAAATATTTTTCAGACAATAAACATGGGTAAGAGCGTTCTGGAAAGAGAGTGACATGTGCGCAAAAGCATGGAGGCATTCGTTCCTTCAGCAAATAGTCACGGTGTCTTCTCTGCTCTGATCACTGTCTTAGGAAACCCAAGGGGGGGTAAAAGGAGAGCGAATCTAGTGAAGTGGAGGAACTGGAGGAGGTAAGACTGGAGGTAGAGAACATAATTCAGAGGGAGAGAGAAGAGGAAAATAGCTGTTAATAATATGCTTGTATTATGTTTTACAATTTACAGTGCATTTTCACATGTCTAGAACACTACCTTGTACATAGTTGGCACTGAACTAGTAATTGAATGAATGATCTCTGTAGGCCTTTAAAGTTACCCATTTGCCTAAAAGTTCTGTGAGAACAGAGAACATTTATTCACCACTATCACCGCTGAAGTCTGCAGTGGGGCCACTGAGTTGCACAACTCCAATAGGTGCTGTTCACGTGGTGGCCAACGTGAATGGTCTCTGTGATCACAATGTGAATAGTGATGTAGAACTATTGTATGCTATATTTATATCTATATATGTGTATGCGTGTGTGTAACAACATAATAGATGTACAACTTGGTAGCTTGGGTTCACATCTAATATAGAGGATTAATATTTATTGATTAAGCTAATGAATGAAGAAGGCAGGCAGGAAGTCTAGACAAAGATTACCATCATTCAGCTTCTTCTCCAAGCAAGGATCATTAGCGAAATCTCTGCTGTAAACCAGCATATCCATTTCACAGATGGAGATGAGATATAACGTGACTGCCTTAGAATACAGATCTACTCAGGGCTCTCCTAGTTAATGCTTTTCTATTACAGCATACAGTACACAGTTTCTCTTTAAAGCCATCAGTGCATGGTTTCCTCCAAAGGGCCAAGGATGCTTCTTTCCTAAGAAACCAGCTGGGCTGCAGAATATGTTGCTGGCCCCTCACAGCTGGCAACCTCCCAAGGTGAAGGAAATTGGGAGCTGGTGCCAGGAGTCTTTGTCAGGTATTGGTGTGTAACTAATTGCTGCTGTAAACCTTTCTCACAAGAAGGTCTGGCTTTGTAAGTTCTTGGAGTAAAGAAGATCCTGAGGTTTACTGAGTGAATTAGAAGAATACATATTTAGAAAGCAGAAAGGCTGTCAAGCATCAATTTTGGCTGAAAACATTTTGTCCCAGATAAAGGGTCTTTCAAACACCCTTTAGTTGCATTTCTTGACTGCTTGCAGCCAAGAATTGAGGCTGTAGGAGTATGCTAGAAAGAGCTAGGGGATTGAGGTCAGTAGGTCTAGTTCTGCTATTTACTAGCTCTTTGATCTTAGTCAAGTAAGTTGACTTGACTCCTCCAGCTTTAATTTCTTCATCTGTAAAATGGAGTTCATCACTTCTCTAATGCTGTATAGTGGCAGAGTAAACAAAATAATGTATGAAAAGGGCCTAACCCAGTCTGGTATAGTAAAACAACCTTGAGTATTGGAATCTGACCTCATTGTTAAATCCAAACTTACCTCTTGACAACAATGCAAACTTTGGCAACACCAGTAATAATAATGATGACAACAATAATCATAAGTAGCTAACATTTCTAGAAAATATACTGTGTACCAAGTACTGTGATTCACACTTAACTTGGATTGTCTGAATTAATTGGCAATATAGTAACTACTATTATTGTTGGCATTTTATTGATGGGAATAAAAGTTAAAATCATCTAGCTGAAAATGAAAGGGCAGGGATCCAAACACAGATAGCTGATTCCAAAGTCCAGAGGATGGTTTTCAATCCCTAAGCCAAACTTACTTTCTCTCCAAGCCTCAGTTTCTTTATCTATAAAATGGGAATACCAGCGCTTACCAATCTTGCTGGGTTGTTAGAAGAATCTGAGGTTCTATCTCAGAATTGGAGATGCACTGCATCTACTGCAGTTGTGAAGCTCAGTAATTAGTGGGGTGTGGTAATGCGTGACATGGAAGTAGTGGAGGCGATAACGATGAGCATGATGATAATGATTGGCACTCCAGATCTTAAAAATGACTTCCATTGCTATTATTGGAGAAATAGGGTCCTGAATAGACAGAAACCCAGACAGGGGCTCCTTTATCTTCTTTAAAAAGCAAAAACATCTAACACCTGTAAAACCTGCCCCAAATGCATTTAGAATGGTGTCTCTGATTTCTTTTACTGTTTCTTCATGCAGCTGGGACTCTAATATAGAAAACAAATCTAAGAAATTAAAATGGCCACGTCGGCTGAGGAGTTTACATCATAGCTGTGGAGTAAAAGCAATAAAGTGGCTCAAAGAGGTTATTCAACCCTTCTTTTTTCAGTGTTCATTAAACTGCACTTTAAATAAAACTGTCATAAACCTAAAAGACACTGAGTGACTGTTCTGTCTGCAGCAGGAGAGGGCAGCAGGGAGAGCAGGAAACCCTTTCAAATAAGGACGCTCTGTGGTTGGTTTTTCCAGCTCCCTGGCAGGCAGTTTCTAGTGAAGCCTCCTGTTCTTGCCCCAAGTTGCAATGCTGAGTGAGTGTGGGGCATGTAATCAGGGATGGGCTGTAATTGGGTTGTTGGAGGACTTGGCATGTTGGCAGAGATCATAAATTCTGACTTCAGGCCCTGATCCCCAGACTGCCAACTAAGTTAAACTTGAGCCTTTTGCTGAAAGCTACATTTTGAACTTGGCACCTGAGGGTATATATGACCCAGTTTTTCCTCTGAAACCCTTACCCTCACCACAAAATGCAGTTAAATGTTGCTTAAGTTTTAGTATCTTGAAGCAATATCGACCCATAGCATTTTTTGGTTTTGGCTGATTTCCTAAAAGACATCATACACCCCATTTGTTTGCAATGAATAGTTATCTCCCTTTGTTTTTCACTTTCCTTTGGGGGTTCTCTATAGGCCTGTGCCTTGGGTGAGGGGATTTGAAGGTTGCAGAATATCATTTTGATGTTCATGATCTCCCAGTATATTCTGTGAAGGAATTTTGAACCATAAATATGTAAATTTGTGTTGTTAATTTTGTTTCTAGTGGCCTGTGAGACCTTTCAAGGGGCCACCTTAGCCCTATTTCTCCTTCTCATCTCACATTTCAGCCACACTCCCCACTCCAGAAACCCACACATGCCAGCCTGTCTCAGGTTCAGGTCTTTGAAATGCCATCTCCTCTACCATTACTTTCAATGGCAAAAACCACAATTACTTTGCACCAACCTAACATAATCTCATTCCCCCTTTTGACAGCCAAGCTCCTATTTGTTCTTTGTGTCTATCTCACTTTCTCTGGAAAGTTCCCTCTGTCCCCAGTCTGGTTAGGTGTTCCCTGTCCTGCCTCTGGTGCTGCTCCGTCACAGCAGAGACCTCAAGGTGTTGTCATCGTCTGTTTATGTGTCCATCTTTCCGTGAGACTGTGAACCCCAGGATGGCAAGGCCTGTGTCTGCCTCATGCCTTTATGTTACCTGTAGTAGGAATACAACAACTAGTTGGATGAGTCTGGAAAAGATGAGGGAAAACACTGTTATTAAGGAAAAGGCATGTCGTATAGCATAGAGTTGATTTTAAAACATCACAGGTGTATTAGTCCATTTTCATGCTGCTGATAAAGACATACCCGAGACTGGGTAATTTATACAGGAAAAGGTATTTAATGGACTTACAGTTCCACGTGGCTGGGGAGGCCCCACAATCATGGCAGAAGGCAAGGAGGAGCAAGTCACACCTTACATGGATGGCAGCAGGAAAAGAGACAGAATTCATGCAGGGGAGCACCCCTTTATAAAACCATCAGATCTCTTGAGACTTATTCACTATCATGAGAGCAGCACAGGAAAGACTTGACCCCGTGATTCAATTACCTCCCACTGGGTACCTCCCACAACATGTAGGAATTCAAGATGAGATTTTGGTGAGGACGCAGCCAAACCGTATCAACAGGCTTTGGTGTCAGGGCTGGGTTCAGATCTTGGCTCAGCACTCATTTGCTGTGTGTCCTGATAAGCTTCAGAAAGCTCTGATCCTGACTTTTGTCATCTTCAGGGGGCACAGCTCAGAAGCCAGTTGTAAGGATTATGGTAATTGAGACAACATACACGACAATATACACATGCTGCTATGTGCAGTGCCTGGAAATGCATTAACATAATAAGCACCTTTCATTTTCTTTTATCTAGAATTACTCCTAATTTTTCCCCAGTTACCCCACCCACAAATATACAACAAATACTTTCTAATCTTCTCAGTTTAATTCAAAAGAACACATATTGTCCATCTACTCTCTGTGTGTCTAGGCACAGTGACAGAAGCACAAGTGAAAAGAAAATCTGATCCACATGTGCGAGTGGGGTGTGGTAAAGCAGACATGTAAGTAAATCACTTTAATCAACAAAATTAGATAAGTGGAAAGACAGAGGGAAGCAGAAGGTACAAAAATGGAGCAAGTACACATGCTTGGCCCAACCTAAGAACTGGAAAAGGCTGCTGGGAGGGATGGGTAACTCAGCTAAATCTCAAAAGATGAATATGTTTAGCCAGGCAAAGAAAGGTAGGAAGGGCATTCTGGGCAGGAGCAACAGCAGATGCACAGAGGCAAGTTCAGTTTTACTGGAGGGATGAGTTAGAGGCAGGAAGTGGTGGGAAATGAAGCTGGAGATGTATAATTTACCAACACGGTAACAAGGAGCCATTGAAACGTTTTAAACAGAGGAGTGGCATGACTGAAACTGAACTTTATTTATTTATTTATTTATTTATTTATTTATTTATTTATTTATTTATTGAGATGGAGTCTCACTCTGTCACACAGGTTGGAGTGTAGTGGTGCCATCTTGGCTCACTGCAACCTCTGCCTCCTGGGTTCAAGCCATCCTCCCCGATCAGCCTCCCGTGTAGCTGGGACTACATGCATGCACCACCATGCCCAGCTAATTTTTGTTTTGTATTTTTAGTAGAGATGGGGTTTCACCATGTTGGCCAGGCTGGTCTTGAACTCCTGATCTTCAGTGATCTACCCACCTTGACTTCCCAATGTGCTGGGATTACAGGCATGAGCCACTACATCTGGCCTGAACCTGCGCCTTAGATGCATCATTGGCATGAAATTAATTTGTAGTTCTCAAAGAAAGCCTTTTAAAAGATCATCCCCTCAGGAGGTTATTACTCCAGAAATAATCTGTTATTTGCTGTTAGTTTGGTAAATACTTATTGAGTATTAGTAGGAGTAAATTTTCATGCTTGAACCTGTAGGCTCCACAAAGGTGAGCATGTATTTCTACCTGACCTCAAGGAGCTCATGGAATATAGGGCAGATGAAGCATCTACTTGAATAATTGTAGTAGGATATGGAAAGTGGCAAAGGGCATAAGACCAAAAGAGATTTGCAGATGAAGTGCTATAAGACATGTTTTCAAATCTGTTCCTTGGATCAGGTGCTGAGCTGGCCACACAGTAAGCACTTAAGGTTATTTATAAAATATGGACTCCTCGGAGCTTCTGTTTCAGTGGGGCAGGCTCAGGAGTCCCCAGGATATTCCCATGCACAGCCAGGATTAAGAACCGTTGCCAGAAGAGGTCTGAGGAGAGAGAGGTTAAGTTTTGAATGGACCATTGATTGCGGAAGCATGTAAGCTGTGCCTAGAAGAATGAGTAAAATTTGGGCAGTAGATTTCGTGCAATGACATTCTGGACATGCCAGATGGCAGGTGAAGCATGGGCTGTGATGGGATGCAGGAAAACAAGGCCCACACTAGAGGGAGCCCAGGAGTTCTACGTGACTGCAACAATAAAGCTGTGTGGTGGAGGTTTGGGACCAGATCAAGGAGGTGAAGGAATTAGCACTTTAACTGATAGATACTTGTGAAACACTATATTATTTTTTTAAATGGAGTGACATTTTAGACTGGAATTGTATTTTAGAACCATCAGATCCCTGCAACATTTTTGTGTGAGGCTGGGTTACCGGTTAGAAAATGATTGCAAAAATTTAAGTAGCAGAAGACAACCTGCTGGACCAGGGAGTAACTATCAGTCCAGCTACCATTGATTATGCCTGGAGCTGAATAATTGTTTTGCTTTTTCTTCTTCCTTCTTAAAAAAATATGAGGAAGTGGATAGGGAAAAGTTCATGATCTCGTTACCCACAATTCCAAAATCCAATAAGCTCTGAAACCCACTAATCTTTCATAACTTTTTTGGTTTCAAATCCTGCCTGAACCAACATGAGACAATTTATGGTCTTTATTTGTCTTGCCTTATATGAACATTAATATGTTTTACTATAGAAATGGTAACATGTTTGATCACAGCATGCTGTCTCAGACCACACTAGGATTTACATATACAGAATTTGTAATATATTACCTTTCTAAAATTGGAAAAAATTTGAATTCCAAAGTATACTTGGTCAGAGGATTTTGTAAGGATTGTAGACCTAAATTAGTGCTGAAACTAAATCTGAGAGAATCCAAGCAATGTTTTAAAGAAAGAGGAAGACATGAAGATTGGGCTCTTGTGCAGGGAAAGAAATGGATGGAAGAGGTTTTATAGAGAGACTGCTAACACACAAATTTTCATGTTGATACTAGGAAGATGATTGTGTTGATGTCAGTGTACTATTGGAATTCTTGGATGAAAGTTCTAATGGCTCTGTAATTGGTGATGATGGACAGAAAGGCCCTCATGACAAGGAGTGTAGGCAGATGTAGACAAGAAAGTGGCAAGGTGATATGATCTTAAATCCACCGAAGGGTTCCCTACGCCAAAATATTTCCTCCTTATTGCCTTGAAAAGGCAACTGAGATTCTTCATTATTTCATTGAATGAAGGCTTTGAAGTCCCTAAACTTTTGAAGGCTCCTGGGAAGAATAATGGCTTTCTTCCTCCTGCTCCACTCATTTTATACTCTAGCTGCTCCAATCTGAAAATACAATGGACCTGCACACCTCCATGCCTTTGTCTATGCTGTTCCTTTAGCCTAAAATGTCTTGATAGCCCTTTTCTCTACAATGGAAACTCACTCATCCTTCAGTCTTACTTCCTTTGGGAAGGATTTCCTGAACGGGCCAAGCTAAACTAATTCTTCAGTATATTTTCATTGATACCATGCACAGTACTTATAGTTAGGTAATTGCTTGCATAACTACCTTCTCTAAATGGGGATGAAGTGTTTTGAATTGCTCCAGCCTAGCTATCAGCTGAAGATACAATGATGGAAAGACATAGTCCTTGTATTGAAAAAGATGAGGTTTAGTGGGAGAGGCAGACCAGTAAATAGTTATGATAAGATAGAATGTGATAAGCACCAAGACAGAAGTAAGCAGAGAGAGGTACTTGTTCCAGATGGGGAAGAAGCCAGGAGGATGGGGAAAGCAGTGCCTTGCATGAGACTTGAAGGAGTAGGAGTTGCCCACTGTGTTGTTCTCCTGCTCACAGCTTTTAGATGCTCCCCATTGCCTATGGAATAAAATCCTAACTCTTTTACTTGGACCCCAAGTTTCTGCATGCTCCCACTCTAATAGACAATTCCAGTCCCTAAAAACTGCAAAGTAGTTAGGAGCTACCCTGGGTTTAATTGTGCCTCTGGTACAAATGAAGAGTAGGAAGAATGTTTAACCAAGGTTAGAGTTCTAGGCACATTTCATGCCTTTTATCCATACCCAAGTAACTGTGGAGTGGGAGAGAGGCAAGAATTAAGATGTATTCCAGAAAGTGATTCTCATGATGGTCTATGGAAACCAATCTGGGTACATAGGGAAGTGAAGATGGGAGGGGATAGTAGAGAAACAGTGTTAAGGCCCATGAGGCTAATGCATTGCTGGAGCTGGGGCTCCAGAAAAGGCAAGTGGGTAAGATGAAAGGGGGTGTCCAGAAGTAGGGTACTTGAAATTGATGTGGTGGAGATGGTTCATTTATTACTCATAGCAGGGTCTGAGGTGTATCTATGGAAATTAGTGGCTAAAGTAGGGTGAAAGATGAGATCATCAGAAATGAGGCCAAAGTGTTGGAAGGATTATCTGCGTGGATTTGGAATTTGCTTATTGTCATGAGAGTAGTAATAGAGAGAGAGGAGTGAGCTGGAATGATCAGAAATATTGTGGAAGACATCAGTGGGAGGCAGTAGGTTTAGTCTGATATGCCCTTTGCAGGAGTTGGTGTTATTGAGGAAGAAAAAATAATTTGAAAGCAGCAGTGACAAGCTAAGAAAACACTCTACTCCACTTCCTGACCCAGGAATAGAGGAGTGTGGAAGGAGAAAGCCATGCTTTTGAGAGCACAAGAAGAGCCATGTCTTCAGGAGAGAGATGAGTTCGAGTTAGAGCAAAAAGGTAGAGGGAAGTTCATAGAAGAGCTTGAGGACAAGAGGAGTTTTGCAGACTGAGGGTTAGGATGGTCAGGGAAGGGTGAGAAATGGGATTTAATTGGTGATACTATAGAGGTCTGTGGGGAATAAGTCCCTTTGTTATAGACCAGCTTCATTTTCTCATGGTGACCAAGGTAAATGGGGATGTAAGTCTCTGGCCTGATGTTTTAGGGGAAGACGAGTCGTTGGCTAACTATTGCCTACCACTTGGGATAGGGGCTTAGGCAGCATTAGTGGTAATGTGCGGGGTATTGAGGTGAGGAAAGCGTGTGGTATATTAGGACCATCAAGACTCTGGGCTGCCTTTGCAGTCTGCAGTGGGCAGCGTCATGGCTGAGAGACAGCAGGTGGCATATGTGGTTGCAACTAGAGGAGGCACAGTCTCACCAAGAGCATTGGCCAGGGGCTGGGCACTTAGGGACTTTGTAACACTTAACTGAAACCTTACACCCCATGTGTTGAGTATTATTGGCCCCATTTTACAGATGCAGAGAGATTTAGTAGCTTGTTCAAGATCATGCATTTAATGGGGCTGGTATTCTTGCTCAGACCCAACCTGGAGATGAAAAGTACTCATTTGACCTGACAGATAATGGGGGCGCAATTGTTTGTTTGTTTGTTTGTTTTTGCCTTTACATAGGAAGCTTTTAATCTTTCTAACCTTAAGCTTTAACCTTAACTAACAACTACGGTGTCAGTTCAATTCTGTTGTTCCTATCCCTTCATAGGAATTAATCACTGGTACCAAGAATACAGACAGTTTCACCATTATTATAGCTCTTATAGTAGTGAAGGTTGAATTGAAGCCCTTTTAGTCATGAAGGGTGACTCAGATGCTATATTTAATTGACTTCTACTTCTTTCCATCTTAGATAGGATTTGACAGCTACTACTGTCTCTCTTCCTGGGCTCATAATTTCTTGGCTTCTGCTGCCTTCTCTTTGCCTTGGATTTTGAGTTTACATATTCCTTAAGGCTCTTGGATTTGCTTACCACAGAGGAATGTTCAGACTTGTGATAAACTATTGCTGTTGACGTTGCCATTGTTTCTTGCTGTGGAAGGCAACAGTTAGCAATGTGCAGACATTCAGAAATGAGTTAATCTTTATTTTCCAATTAAGAAATATGCATAGAAATAATATCTTCTCCTTTTGGAACTTACTTTATGTACATTTTTATGACCGCATTCACTTACCAAGTCACTATTAACTTATCGAGCACCTGCAGTCCTTGTCCAAGGCAGCTTGCTGTGCAGTGCAATGAATGCCATTGTAGATGTAAGGCAGAGAGCAGTGACATAGAGAGGGTTCCCTAGCAGCCCGCAGCAGCAGGGTAAACTCAGGAGAGGATGAAACAGCTGTCTGTGCCATGCTTTATAAAGCAGAGATCAAACCATGTGATTTGACACAGAATTTATTATCATTTGCAAATTTACTTTGAAAGGGTATAACACTGAGTTTTGTTATTTGGTTCTGCATTTTCCCATCACCTTTTAAATTACATTAAATCAAAACTACCTTGAAAAATCCAAGATACATAGTCACAATAGCCATGTAATTTATTAAAATTTTGAAACTATGCCAATTATATTAAGTAAAAGGTTTTGCTCATGTCAGTGTAGATAATAAAAAGTCTGAGAAAGTGTCTTAAAAGCCAATGCAAATTGGCTTCCTGGGATTTTTGTTTGTTTCAATGGTGTGATTAGAGCTACATTTTTAACATAATCTCTAAAGTAAATGTAACATATACAAAATTGATTATGATATTTTTATGACTTAATAAAAGAATTTTAAATTAGAGCTAAATTTATAAGAAAGGTATATTTGTCAATGTATTTGTATATTTATTGCAGAATAAATAAAAGCAGTCCTGGAGTTACACTGACTTGAATTTAAATTCCCGTATCACTCTCCAACTATGTAAATTGGGGAAAGTTACTTAACCTCTCTGTTAGTCTATCTATAAAACAGGGTCAGTAACAATTGCCTAATTGGTGGGGTTATTGTGGAAATTAATTAAGACATCATATATAAGGGTTGTTAAGGATGATGAGGATAGAAAAAAATATAGTTATCTCTGAAACGAGCAAAGGGGAAAATATCTTCCCAAGAAGAGGAGGTTACAGCATTTATGCTCATGTGATCAGGTATTAGCTTGTTTCTAGAAAATTATTAGCCAAAAAAGTTTCTAGACCCACCAAGCAAATTCTTGGGTTAGAGGAGTCCAGAATAGAGCATATGGGCCCCAAGGCCAGGTTGTGTGAGTTTGATTCCTAGCTTTGACCCTTCCTTGTTGCGTGACCTTGGCCAAGTCACATAGGCCCTCGATGCCTCACTATCCTTGTCTGTATCCTGAGGATACATGGGTTTAAATTAGTTAACGTATATGAAGTGCTTAGAACAGTGCCTGATATATGGTAATATCATGTGTTTGCCCATTTCTGTTACTATTATTATTATCATTATTCCTTAGACTCCTGTAACATAAACATTGAATAAAAGACATCTGTTTGATGGAGTCTTTTTCCTAGTGACTAAATACATTCATCTAAATATAACAATGCCACACTTAAAGAGCTGAGATTCAGACTTCCAGCTGTTTTACTCTGGTCTCTCCATTCTTCTGAAATAGCAATGTCTTTGTTTTTCTTGGCTGCTACCTCCTTGGTTAATTTCCATATCAAAGAGATATACCCGTTCTGTTCAGAGGACACCGCTGTCTTTTATCTTAGGTTGTTCCCACCATATCTCTGGAATTGTTTTGGCCTGTACTTCCCAGATGGGTATTTCAGGCTTGCCCAGTACAAATCAAAAGTACCAGGCTATTTTCTAGGGCTATTTTTAGAGCTGTCTTTTGACATGATAGCAATTAGATCATTTGTTTCCGTGGGCATTCTAATCTGCTTTCACAAAGATGACACAGGAAAAAATTAAGATTCTGCTGAGTTACGGTTCATGTATGATGTGAACCAGCTAAGTTTTCTAAATATCTATTCACTGATTCATTCATTCACCAAGGATTTTGTGGGTCACTTCTGCCACTGCTGGGGATACCAAGTTAAACAGGATACTGGCCCTGTCTTAAAGGGGTTCTGAAAGACTTGTGAATTAAGGATTCATTCCTTCACCACATTTTTATTGAGGCACTGGCACTACAGCAGTGGGCAGATACAGAAATACAAACAAAGTACCCACCTTCAAATAGTTTACATTCTGATGGAGGGAGACAGACCATCTGCTGGGTTTTGATAGGTGCTATAAAGAAAAACAAACCAGGCTGTATCAGCCAGTGTGTTTTGCTGTTGTCGTTGCAGATAATCAAACCTGTTACTGTAAATATGAATGGAAAAGGATTTACAAGAAGTTATTTTAGGAATTTCCAGAACTGGCAAGAAGCTTAGATGCTAGAGCTAAGGGAATGGGGTGGTTCCTATGTGAACCCATCGATGCTGCTACCCACCGCGTAGCACAGGAACCTCTGCCACAGCTGCTCCCCAAAGCACATGCTATCCCCTGAGCGGCCACACCCTCAGGGGCTCATTTACCAAGCTATGGACACCTCTGTTGGACAAAATTCCAGATGAAAGAGCGCCTGGGCATGGTAGTTCCAAGCTTCCCAGGCTCTGTGCTAGGGGAAGGCTCACAAGAAAGGGTTGGATGAGCCAGTGTATACCCAGGGTAAGGTAGGTAGAGAGTGAAGGAGAGATGCTGCTTTGCCTAGAGTGGTCATGAAAGAGGAATCAGTTAGAAATTGCCTTTAGCTGCTCACCAGGAAACCCATCAGTAGTTCCTCACCTACTATGAAGATTAAGCCCGATGACATTAAGACTTGGCCTCTCCTTTCTTCTCCAGCCTCATATACTGCGCACTGGGGCTTCAGTTATGTGAAATTGCTGCTGCTTCCCATATACATCATGCTGTTTCCAAAGTTGTGCCTTCTGTGTTCATGCTCTGGACTGCCTTCCTCTGTTCTTTGCTTGGCTGACTGTTTAAGCTGGGGAATCTCCTCTAGGAAACTGCTTGGCAACTGGGTTTGCACCACAAGCCCCTTTTCTATGTTCCCTCCACAGACTTTGTGCCATATATTTAATAATTCCCTGTATTATGTTAAAACAACCAAATTGTGTCTGTCTCCTTCATTTTCTGAGTTCTGAAAGGTAGGGGTTGCCCTATTCATCTTTGTAACCCTAGTGCCTAGTGCATAGTAGGCAACCAATAAATATATTGAGATGACACCAGTTAAATTTTGAACAAGCAGGAATGTGCTAGTTCAAGAAATTAGAGAGAAAGATGAGCATTGCAGGCAGCACAAAGTTACAGCTACGTGAAAGGGAAAAACAGGTTTGGGAGAATGTCAGCAATTTAGTGAGGCTAGAAGGAAGAAAGCATGTTGGGGAGAGGCCAAATGTGATGTTGGAGCATTAAGAGGGTTGGGATTAGGATGGGTCTTATGTGCTAAGCAAAAGAATTTGAGCTTATTTGAAAGCTTTGGGATGCTAAATTGAAGGTTTTAAAACACGTAAGGGACTTACATGATCAGATTTGTTTTTAAAGAGGTTTGTCTAACAGCTGAGTAAATGGTGGATTAGAGGGGCTCAGAGTGGAAGTAGAGAGACCATGAAGAAGTCATTCCAAGCAGTAAGTGAGGAAGACTCAAAGGGAAGTGCTCATGGGCTGCTGAAGAGTTCAGATCAGTGGGATTTGGGGACTGACTAGCTGTGGCAGCTGAAAAATGGAGCATGGTTTTAACCAGAAGGACCCTATGGCCACCTCCCAAACCATCTTCGTGTAGTTTTCCTCATGTCCTCAAACCTGAACTTCCACCTATGGGTGATGGATAATAAAAAACAAAAGTCATCACATCTATTTCCCATCGATTGTAAGGAAAATAAAATCTAAATATTGGTGCCAGAAGGTGCTTCGGAGATCACCCAAACCAACCTTTAATTTGATGTATGGCTGAGCTAGAGAGAAGAAATTACTTTTCTACTGCAGCTCTGAAAATCAGTGGTAGGCACTGAGTCACTATTGCATCATCTGTTTAATTCTCCACATAGCACTTTGTCTCTAATATTTTCTTGTGTAATTGCTTATTTTCTGTCTCTCCTTGACATTACAACAGAGCCCTTGACTGTCTAAAACAATGTTTGGTCTGTATGTAGATACTTAATGAACATGCATTGAAAGAGTAAAGAGCCACGTATAAACAGGTTTGCTCCCCGCCGAACCAGTGATCTTTGCAGAGGACCTTGGTTTGGAGGTTATCAAATTCATAATTCTATTTCATACTAGGGCTTTGCTTAATTAGTCCTACAGAGACTAAAATCTAAGCAATAACATTGTACAGTAGTTGTCCATGTGGCTTCAAATAGTGAAGAACTGAAAATAATCATTATATTACTTTAAAAATATTAACCACTGACAAACTCATAACCATTAGGATGGCTATTGTAAAAAAAAAAAAAGTCGTTGGTGAAGATGTGGAGAAATTGGAACCCCTGTACACTGTTGGTGAGAATGTAAAATGGTGCAGTTGCTGTGGAAAACAGAAGGGAGGCTCCTCAAAAACTAAAAATAGAATTACCATATAGTCCAGCAATTTCACTTCTGGGAACACAACCAAAACGACTGAACATAGGATCTCAATGAGATATCTGTACACCTATGTTTATAGACGCATCATTCATAATAGCTAAGATATGGAAGCAACCCAACTCTCCAGCGATGGATGAATGGTTAAACAGGATGTGTTATATATACACTATGATATATTATTTAGCCTTAAAAAGGAAGGAAATTCTAACACATGCTTCAACATGGCTAAACTTTGAGGCCATTGTAATAAGTGAAATAAGACAGTTACAAAAAGACAAATACTCTACGATTCCTCTTATACAGTACCTAGAATAGTCAAATTCAGAGACAGAGTGTAGAATGAGAGGGTGGAATATGGACTTGTTTAATGGATATGGAGTTTTATTTTTACAAGATGAAAAGAGTTCTGGAGATTGGTTGCACAACAGTGTGAACCTACATAACACTGCCAAACTGTACACTTAGAGATGGTTAAGATGACATGTTCTACGTGTATTTTACCACAATATAAAAAATATTTATCACTGAGGTGCGTATGTGTGTTATCTCATTTGATTCTTACAATAACCCTGAACTGCTGTCAGAAATATAAGTTTCATTTTATAGTGAGGAAAATAAGGCTCAACAAAGTGAAGTGAATTGCCCAAGGCACGTAAGTGGGAAATGGATAAGCGGAGTTTCACACTCAGATCTCCTGATTTCATGCCCAGTGCTGGCTTCTGCCACGTCAGGGGAGAGAAAGTGTGGTTAAATTAACTTGTCTGCTGGCTGTGTGTGTGCGTGTGCCTGTGCGTGTGTGTGTGTGTGTGTGTGTGTCTGTGTGTGTGTGTTAGAGAGATAAAGAGAGAACAGAGAGATGAAAAAGGAGGGACAGTGCATGTACTTCAGCTCCCGGATACTTGCTTCATCCTTCTTGTTCAATTTCCCTCCCTTCCAAAGTCTTCAGAAAGCAGGTGTGAGTCAACTGTAAATATGGTGAGAAAAGGTTGCCCAACATTTCCTAAGTTGGCAAAATCAGAAGTCACTGCCATGGAGATGGTCTGTGTAAATGAAATTAAAAACCCTTAAGATGATCAGGAGAGGATAGTGGCTCTTATTTTTTGCAATGGCTCCATTAGACATTATCCTACTTCCTGTGAAAGCAAAAGATGACAGAACACATTTACAAAATCTAATGCGGTCTAGTGGGAGGAAGAAGGACCAGCAGGAAGAGCATGGAGCAGGAGTTAAGGCTACACCTACCTGGCCAGACCACCAATCAACTCACTGGATAAACCCAGTCGTGCTCCTTCCTCTGCCGCAAAGATTGGGCTCCCATTACTACCACAATTTTCATATACCAAATTGGAGCTGAATTTAGAGGGAAGAGCATGATCATTTTCCAAGGGGAGTTAAAAATGCAAGAGGGTCATCTAGCCTCTTATAAAGAACTTTTCTTTATCATGGGCCTACTATGTGTCAGGCACTGTAATGGACATTTCACTTATAATGGCCCTAATCCTGCTACTGTTTGATAACTTATTTTTATAAGGCACTTAGAGGGAAGATCAAGTTTCCCAGAGTATTTCCCTAGAGGATAAAGAGTGGAGTCTTCATATGAACATAGGTCTGTCTAGTTCCAAAGTTTTTTCTTTTCTCCATACCATAGCGTTAAGTTCAACAGCCAAGATGTAAAAAGCTATGGAAGTACCAAGGAGACAGGAAAGAAGTTAGCTGTGTCTGTCATCCAAAGGTGAAAGCTTTTTTTTTTTTTTTTCAACTTTCATTTTAGATTCAGGAAGTACAGGCACATGTTTGTTACATGGATAAATTGTGTGTCACTGAGGTTTAGTGTATGAACGATTCCATCACCTAGGTAGTGAACATAGTACCCAAGAGGTAATTTTTCAAACTTTATCCCCCTTCATTCCTTCACCCCCTCATAGTCTCCAGTGCCTTTTGTTTTCATCTTCATGTCCATGTGCACTCAGTGTTTAGCTCCTACTTGTAAGTGAGAACATGCAGTAGTTGGTTTTCTGTTCATGTCCTTTGTCCATTTTTTAATGGAGTTATTTTTTTTTGCATATTGAATTAAGTTCCCTAGGTGAAATATTGATGGATTAGTAGGCAGTGAAGTGCAAGAAAGGTGTTGACAAGCTGATGGGGATGCATTTTGTGAAGCAAGAACACAAAGCCAACTCCAGGTGATAGAGAGTAGAAGGGTCAAAGAAAATTGAAAACAGTTCTGTTTGGTTTAAGGGTGGTTGTGTTTGCCTGTGGTTGGAGATCATAATTCCACCATCTTTTGAGCTAGTTGGGACCGCATTGTGAAGAAACCTGAATTCTGTATAAAGCAGTTTGGAATTTATTTTTATAGGCTGTGGGGAGCCATCAAAAGTTTGTATCAAGGGGTTTCTCCACTGTTTTTAGTACTATCTGTAGGTGTTCTTTATGTTCTGTGAGAAAATTAAACATCCCTGGAGTGTTTAAGAAAGAGATAGTGTTTTCATTCTATCTCACATAGACAATAGCATTGCTGGCTAACATTACCCAGAAGCAGTTGCATTATATCAGCAGTTAGAGTCCCTTAACATGGTGCGATCAGTGAGATCTAATCACACTGGCTTTTTTTCTTGGAATAATGAGACACTTATTTTTGTTGTTGTTGTTGTTGTTTGTTTTTGTTTTTGTTTGTTTGATTATTCTTTGCTTTAGGAAGGGGTAAGAAACTTCAAGGAACTTCGAGCCAAATTTCAAAATCTTGATGCTCCACCTCTTCCAGGATCTATTAAATTCCCAGCAGGTGTTTCTCCAAAGGGTGACATTAGAGGCACACAGTCAACTCAAATTTTGGCCAATGGGAAACCCCTCTCATCCAACCAAAAGCAGCGCCCACCATATTGTTCCAGTAGTGAGTCCCAGCCTCTTCAACCTCAGAAAATAAAGCTGGCTCAGAAGAGTGAAATTCCAAAATGTTCTAACTCCCCAGGGCCTCTAGGAAAGTCTACTGTATGTTCTGCAGCAAGTTCACAGAAGGCTTCTCTGCTGTTAGAGGTGACTCAATCAAATGCTGAGATAATCACTAAGGAAAAAGTAATGGTGGCCAATAGCTTCAGAAACAAACTCTGGAACTGGGAGAAGGTTTCATCTCAGAAAAGTGAAATGTCATCAGCCCTTCTCCTTGCCAGCTGTGGAAGTAAGGCCTTCCATCTGGAAGGGCAAAAAGGCATGGGGCTTACTCCAGAGGAACCCAGGAAAAAGCTGGAAACAAAAGGAGCCCAGACTCTTCCTTCCCAGAAGCAAGTGGTGGCCCCCAAAATATTACGTAATGTCTCTGAAGATCCCTCTTTTGTAATTTCTCAACATATCAGGAAGAGCTGGGAAAACCCACGTCCTGAGAGGAGCCCGGCAAGCAGCCCCTGCCAGCCCATCTATGAGTGTGAGCTTGCCAGTCTGGCCCCAGGTAACAAATGTGATCCCCATAGGACAGGGGCTAGGGAGGGGTCATCATGTTTTTCTACTTTAAAACCTGTTGACTCAGAGCGGTTATGTATATGACCTGGGCAATGTTGCTCCAGACTCTCTGCGTGATATTCTAGGCCCATCTGCTAAATCGTAACCTTGGGTTTGAGTAAAGTGCTTAATCTCCTGGAATTGCTTTGTGAGATAGCTTTTGGAAAAAACTTGGATTTGAATCCTAGCTCGACTTCTGACAAGCTGCATGAATTTAGGCAATTTATATAGATTCTTAGAGCCTGAGTGCTCTCTTATATCTCAAATCTGTCACCAATCATCTGTCTTGGTAAACAACACAATTATTCTCCTAATTTCTCAGGCCAAAACTTAGGAGCCATGCTCTATTTCCCTTCTCCTCCCTCATTCTACCCACCGAATCTATCAACAAGCTCTTGGTTCACCTCAGTATTATGTAAGTTATAAAAGGATAAGGACTGGCTGGGCACGGTGGCTTACGCCTGTTATCCCAACATTTTGGGAGGCCAAGGTGGGCAGAGTTCAGGAGTTCAAGACCAGCCTGGCTAACATGGCAAAAACCCATCTCTATTAAAAATACAAACATTAACTGGACATGGTGGCCTGTGCCTGTAATCCCAGCTACTCGGGAAGCTGAGACACAAGAATTGCTTGAACCTGGGAGGCGGAGGTTGTAGTGAGCCAAAATTGTACCACCTCACTCCAGCCTGGGCAACAGAGCAAGATCCTGTCTAAAAAAAAAAAAAAAAAAAAAAAAAAGATAAGGACTGTCGTTTTTTACTACCATATCCCTAGCACCTAGAAGAAAAAAGGCAAGACTGAATAAGTCCTAAAAAAATTTTGTTGAATGATTGAGTAAGTGGATGGAAGGGTAGATGGATGAATCTCCTTACAACCTTGTATGGTTTCTGTTTGTACTTGGAATAGAATCTAAACTACTTGCTTCGTGGTCTTCATGGCCCTGCATGCTGGTCCCTGTTTTGTGTCTGACTTATCTCCTACCCGTCTTCCCCGAGCTCTCTGCCCATAGTCAACACACTAGATTTCTTGCTGTTCCTTAAACAGGCTTTGTCAAGCCTCAGGACCTTTGCACTTGCCATTCCCTCTTCCTCAAAAACTCTTTTCTTTAAGCTTTTGTAGCTGCATTTAGGCGTAAGTTCAAAAAAAACTTTCCAAGATCAGCTTTCTCTAACCTGTCTATATAAAGTGTACTATCTCATCATCAACAGTTCACACTTGTCATCTACCTTATTTCCTTCATAGAACTAATGGATTTCTGTAATGCTCTTGTTTATTTGTTTACTTGTTTATCATCAGTCTCTTGTTATTAGAATAAAAATTCCTGAAGGTAGGACTATACATGTTCTTGTTCTCAACTTTATCCCCACTTCCTAGAACAATACCTGGAATATAGTAAATAAATAGTTATTGATGAAGGGATGAGGAAGAAGAAAAGACAGATGGGAAGAAAGATGTATGGGAAGAAGGATGGATGAGAGAAAGGAAAGAAGAATGTATTATCTACCAGATGGAGCTATTGAGAAAGTTAAGTGAGATAAAGGACGTAAACTACTTAGCACAGTGCCTGGTAAATCTCTGAGCCCAATTAGTAAGTGATAATTAATATTCACTATGTCTTCTTCCTAATTTGATAATGAATGAAGTTTTTGACAATGCTACTTGTAATTCAAGCCTAAGAAGAGAGGAACTTTGGGCCTGAGTTTCTGGGGATGTAACCCGCTGTGGGTGGAGCAGTGAGGAAGCTTTCCCTCCCTTCCAGCTTGTGGAGGAGAGCAGGAAGTCTCCCAGGGGTATATGTAAAATGTTAGGCCACTTCTTAAGTTTTCGCGTGAATGGCCCATGTAGTCAACTACTGTCTTACATAAATCAAAAATCAAAGCAGTTGGATTACAATAGGATTTTGTGCTATTTTCAGGGTAAAGGGCAGATATGATTTTCTTATATAATATTGGACTTTCTGTTGGAGTTGGATTTAAGACTGCAGAGGACAAATATATATAAAATTGGAACTTTCTTGGAAAATTCCAGGACACAGGTGCCCAGATATCACAAAGTCAACCTTGAAGCCAGTCCTAGGCTATGAGCCCTGGAAATCCCAGATCCATTCTTATTCCTCGTTATACAGCCAGTATTATTTGCATGTCATAAGTGCTTGAAGAATCCTTTCAGTAAATAGTCACAGCCTCTCTCCTATGAGGTAGGCCCTGTGCTTGGTGCTGGGGGATCAATATGACACCATCCCTTCCCACAGAAGCCCACGTTTAATGGGAACATAGATGACTACCTCCCCATGATATTGATGTAGTGGTATTAACAATGTGCTATAGGGATACAAATCAGAGGTTGATTCTGGCCTTGATTCCCGTGAGAAATCAAGAAAAGTTTTCTAGAGGAGGTGTCATTGGAGCAGAGCCTTAAAAGAATGAATTGAAGTTTGCCAAAAAAAGGAATAGTGTTCCAGAACCAAGAAAAACATGAACAAAATTTTGGATATATGAGAGCTTTTTAAGGCTATCTAAATCAAATATGGAGAATGGAGAAGCCAGTGATGCGTGTGAAAAATAGTTGAGCTTTAAGTGGGGGAAGCAAGACATATAATATGAAAAACAAATCTAGAAACACAGATGGGTGCCATGTGGTGTAGAAATGGCAGAGATGGAGTGACCGATGTCATGCTGAGGAAATCCTTAAAGCAGCAGCATGGCAACTGATCAGGTTTACGTATTGATCAGGGCACTCTAGCTGTTGGGTGGAGAATAGATTGGACGAGACTGAGATGGAGGCAAGGAAACCAGTTTTACCCAACAAACTATGAAATGAAAATAATCGTAACCTACATTTTTTACTGTCTTGCGTTCAGAAAAACAACCAGATGTCAGGCATCACCACCTTCCCAAAACAAAGCCACTGCCCTCCATCGACTCCCTGGGTCCTCCTCCCGCAAAGCCTTCAAGACCTCCCATCGTGAACCTCCAGGCCTTTCAGAGGCAGGCAGCTGCTGTTCCCAAGATGCAAGGGGAAGGTAAGGAAATGCACAGGGCCCTACACACGGCCAACCAGGAGTCACCTCCGTCTCCACATCCTCTCCCAGGTGACGATACCGCTGCAGCTTTTCCATGAGGCTGGACATCCATCACTGCTTATTCTCATCTAGAGGCTGTGGCAGCTTGCCCATGAAATGACGTCTCTGTGGGAATTGGCCCTTTATCACTCCTAGACCAGCCCACTTCCCCTGAGAGCACTGCATTTGATCACTGGGAATTTGTCCAAGAGGAAGAAAACAAAGAGTCGCTGAGCAGGGAGTCACTGAACCTTTGTGTTTCCTGTAAACCTGTGTTGCCAACACAATCCATTTGTGCAGGAGAAGTGGGGAGGGAGTGAAAAGGGAGAAAGTCAGTGTGAACTTGACCTGAAATCCTTAGGGGGAGCCCCTCAGGCCTCTGTGATCTGCTTTTGGTAATTAACTGAAAGCCTACAACCCCCAACCCTCTGATCCCTTCCAGAAACTGCAACATCTTTAGAAGCCATTTTTCTGTGCTATTTTGTGTCTTCTATTTAAAGGAACACCTCTCATCCCTCACCACTCCCACCACAATCTGATCTTGTTGACATTTTAAATGCCTTAGCTTATGTTTGCTCTAATGAAACACAAGATGAACATACACTTTGGGACAAAATGTACCGCTGTGCTAACATTTGTTTTACTATGGCCATCAGCACCAGCAGACGGCAGGTACACTGAGAGAGCTAACGCAGTCTTTGTTCGTTTTAAGTGCTTTGGGCAACTTCATAGTTAAATTACTCTAACTTCATGATTCTCAAACTTGAGTGTACATCAGAATCACCTAGAGGACTTATTAAAACACAGATTGCTGGGCTCCATTTTCAGTTTCTGGTTCAGTTGGTCTGAGTTGGAGCTTGATAATTTGCCTTTTAACAAGTTCCCAGAGGTTGCTAATGCTGCTGGTCCAGGGACCACACATTGAGAACCACTGCTACAAGTCATCTTAAGTCTTATCCTAAAAGAAAATTCTATTTGGGGAGATAGGCTCTTACAAGTATACTTTACTGATATGGCCAGCTCCAAATCAAAGAAAGATAAGTGTTATTTTTTATAAACATTAAATAATTCAGGCCTCAAATAATCTCTCCGAATACGAAGAAGGTTTATCAGACAACATAGAACAAAGTACTAAGTCTTTTGTAATAAAATGGGCTTTGTAGATCCCAGCTTCTGAACTCACTAGCTATTTAAGTTTGGGTTTGTTAATCACCGAGCTTCATTTTCCTTATCTATAAAATGGGGATAATTTCCTTATCTGTAAAATGGGGATACCACGGATCTCTTAGGATTATTGTGAGGATAATGAGACATGATGCCCGGAAAGAGCTTAAATAGTGCTTGGAATACCAGGAAGTGCTCTGTAAATGTCCAAGGTTATTTGAAAGAAACATTGAACAGCTACAATCTCTGTACCATGTCCTGTGATGGAAATGAGAGATTAAGAGATAAACCCCACAGGGGTTCTTGTCTTTAAGGAGGTCAAAGTCTAATGCAAGAGATTGTACCCATAAATAAGAAACTGTACTGTAAAGTGTGGTTGAGTGCTGCAATGCAGGGACAGGCGTCCCCTGGGTGCTAGGGTGGAGGTAAGGGATGTTTCAGGCACAGGCAAGCTTCCACTCTCCACATTATCTGTGGTGTCAAGTCATCGCACAAGCATCATTCACTTTAACCAGGCTGCTGCAAACGCCTCTTTTTCATTCTGCCTCTTTCTCTTGCAGTGACTGTGGAAGAGGGCTCCCTGCCTCCAGAGAGGTAAGTACATGCTCCTTAGTTGTGTAGGAGGCTACTTAGCCTGCTCCAGAGCAGGCAATTAGCACAAACCAAGAATCTGTATTTCTCAGAAGGGTTTCAGAAGGAGTGAATTTATAAGCAACAAACTGCAACTTTTGTTGTAAACAAAAGATTAAATAAATTGCATTTAACACGTGCTGAAGTTAAGTTGCAAAGAGAGTCCTCAGAGGTCCTTTTTTTATTACACAGTTGGGTTCAGTAAATTGAAACATCACCCTTCATAGTCATAAATCGAATTAGAGGCTAAAGAATGCTCTGGGCAGCTGGTGTGATGTTAGGAATCGGTAATGGGATAAAGGATGTTCTATTTTTCGTGTACTCCTTCTAAGAATTTTGCCACAGAAGTGTCAGTTCATTAACTCGCTTAACCAAATAATATCTATTGAGAACTTTGATGTGTCAGGCACTCAACTGGCTACTTTATACAGATTTCTCATTCTGTTGTCTCAAGAGGGCTGCACAGTTGCTGCTGCCGCTCACATTTTATAGCTCAAGATACTTGGGCTCAGAAAGTTTGCCACTTGCTGAGCCATGATTCCAACCCAGATGTGCCATAACTACATTGATTATATACCTCACCTCCCACACAAAGATGTTCCTGTTCTCAAAAAGGTTAGTCTTAGAAGGAGATCCAAACTTAACAACAAATAGTCATATTACTTATTCCTTTATCAAATGTTTACAATGGTAAAGTGTGTTAAGCTTTGTAATAGAGGATAGGACAAGATTCAGAGGTTGCACTAAGAAGGAAGTTGTTACACCTTCTTGGGAGGGTCAGAGAAGTCTTTAAAGAAGTATCAGTTCTCCATTGCTAGAGTAATGCTACATAATAACAATAAAACTTTCATAGCATACATGAGTCTGTGGGGGTACAGCTGATCTGGGCTGGGGTCAGCTGGGTTTGCTCATATGTTTGCAGTAGACTGCAGGCTATCTAGTCAACTTTGCGATATTGGCTGGGGTGGCTCACATGTTGGGGGAAACTTAACAGTTGGCTGATCTAGGATTGTGTTGGCTGGGATGGTGGGCACCTTGACTTGGCACCGTCTGCCTCTCCTCATCCAGCAAGCTAGCCCAGGGGCACTCTTCTACAGTCGCTGCTAACAAGCAAGACAAGCCCAATCACACCAGCACTTTTCAAGCCCTTGCTATGTTACAGTTGCTAACATCTTATTGGTCCAAGCAAGTAATGTGGCCAAGCCCAGAACCAGAGTGGGAGGGTGCTGAAAGTTTCATAGCAAAAAGCAGGGATGCAGGAAGGCGTGAAGAATGGGGTATTGATCCAGTCAACCTATCCCTGAAGAGGAAACATTTGAAATGAGTATTGAAGATGCACATTTGCAGCATAGCATGGGAAGGGACACTCCAGGTAGAGGCAGGAGGTGTGAAGCAACACGTTTAATTTGTGGAAACTAGAAATAAGTACAGTTAGAGTGTAGAAAGTATAGAAATGGTACAGAAATGGGATTGTAGAGGTAAACAGGAACCACATCACAGAGGATCTTGTACAACAGGACATTGATAAGACAATCTTATTCAACAGGGAACTGGTAGTGTGGTGTTAGACACAATTCACGTGCTCTGGGAACTCCTGGGTTAGTTGTCCCTTTGAAAGAGTTAAATGACAGCACACGAGAGGTCAGTGGAGACATGTTCTATGTGCATTTATGTGAAAGAGAGAAAATAATCTAAATGGCTCAGGCAATGGTTTGCACCATTTACTCAATGAACATAGGTCCCATTATGACAGTTTGAAGGGACAACGCACCTCTGCTGTGCTCTCAGTTGCTCTTGGTTCTTTCATATTGTGAGCATCTCAGTAGGATTGAGTGTAAGGTGACTGCTGTGTTTAACTAGATACACGTTTTTCCTACAGATTGGTTCTAATCTAAGCTGACCTCTTCTCTGGCATTTAAATCAAAGAAACAGCAATCTGTTTCAACATGGAGGATAAACTTGCTGTGATGGCCCATTAGTCAGTCTCCATGTGGCACCATCTTCCTAAGGGATTGACAGGGCCATTTTGACTGTTCTGTCCTTTCATGCTGATTTTGGAAACTAACCTCCCTCTGAAATGAGATTTCACTTAACAGTGATTATGATGTGGGCCATAGCACTGAAAGACTGAAAGGCAAAAGAGATAAAGAGGGGCCAGAAAACTTAGGGCACCTTCATGGGAGATGAAAGAACTGGGCCTGTATCCTGCATAATAGGTAGGAGTTAGATAGGTTTACTTATGTGTTCTCTTTTGTGAGACTATAAAGTGGTAAGGCAGGGTATTGTTCCCTGATATAACCACCGTTTTGAGATGTAGTTGATCTGAGATGTAGTTGATCTGAGATGTAGTTGATGGGTGGATGGATGAATGGGCAGATGGACAAACAGATAGACAGACCAATGTATTTTCATTATAGAGACAGAACATGTTTGAAAGCAAAGAGGTTGGGAAGGAAATAAACAGACAAAAGGAGACTCTAAAGTCAAGGAAATACACAGACAAAAAATATTCTAATGTATAAAAATAAGAGATGAGGTTGGATCCTAAAATGCATGAAGTGACATGGTAAAAAGTTTGGACTTTATCTTGCCAATGTTAAGTTAGTTTGAACAAGTAAATGTCATAATGTGTGATAGCTTTAGCTATAACTTCCATGGAAACTGGTGCTTGTTTGGGAAGGATATCATCCATGTTCAAGGTATTAATCTTCAATTCAGAGATTAGATTAGAAATAGTATATGTAGGTTCTCATTACTGGAAGGGGAGGTGCTGATAATCTCATGTAGTCAAGCCACATAGCACAAAGTTAATGAAAGCCTGGGTTTTGATCCAACCCCTAGAACTTAACATCTGTGTAATCTTGGGAAAATGCTTTAACTTCTGTAAACCTTAAAACAAAACAAAAAAAAACTTCTGCAAAATTCTTAAAACATCTAAGGACAACATTCTTCTCCAAATTAAAATTCTCATTATTTTCAACCATAGTGTATAAAACAGGAGTCTTTGTGTTCTAGCTGTATTTCTATGTGTATATATTTTAATCATCTTAACCTAGCACACTTACAATAGCCTTCTTTCATTTCTGGACCTCTTTGTGTCTAAAATATGAGAGGTGACGTTGTATAAAGGAACAAGTGCAGGTTCTAAAGTCTATTGGCATAGATTTAAACCCTTCTTCCATATCTTAGACAAGACATTTAACAGCTCAGATCTTTGATATACACATCTGTAAAGTGGGCACAATATTATTATTTACTTTAATATCATGAAGGCCAAGTGAGATAAATTATATCAAGCGTGGAAAACACAAAAGAAACCCAATGAGTCTCAGTTTCTCTAAACCTTGGCCTCTCCATCCCCTGTTACCTCTGAAATATTAATGTCTCATTAGTTCCCAACAGTGAGATAGCTCTTTGGAGATTATTCTTTGTCATCACTCTTTTATGCAAACCAAGCTGGCTGGCATCCCTCTTGAATAAGCAGCCCCTATTTGTGTGAGCAAAGCAGATTAGTCCCAGGGCAGCAATCAGCACTGGTCTCTGTCAGTACTTAGCAGAGTTGGCTAATATTTTATTCATTAGCTATAAATACGGCTTTTCTCCCATTAAGAAGTGTCAGAGATAGTCCTGACTCAGGGAATCTGACTCAGACACATAAAGGAGGTGCTGTTTATTTTGAGAGTAGGAAGATGACAGCAGTGTTTCTCAGGGGAGGGTCTGTGGGTGAATTCTCAAGAGTTTACCATTTTCTCTCTTGAAGTTTTTAATTTTGTGTTTTCACTTTGATGATAGTCTTTAAATGCTCATAAGCTTTTAAAATAAGTCTATCAGCTTTTATTAAAAGCTGATAAGCTTATTTTGAATCTTCCCAATGACTTCTTTTATGCCTAGTACTTGGAAACATATATTTGTATTTGTGTTTTTGCAGTTTCTACCCCAAGCAGAGTGGGAAACACGATGTCTTCTAGGGCTGGGCACATCATGTGACTGTCTCTAGGACCTGTGTCAGGCAGTGGGGAGTGGCTGATCCTGTGGAAGTGAGGAATAGATGCCTTATCAAAGGCCGTCAAGTAAAATAATGATAATTACAACAACACTGTAATAAAAAAAATGCATTTACAGTACTTATTTGCATAGTATAAGTACTATAAACAAAAATTTAAGAGTATTAGGATACTAATGAGGGTTTGAGAGTGAAATAAAGCTTAGGATGGTCAAGAAAGGCCTCTCCGATTGATTAATGTATACAATTATACAGTTAAATAGGAAAAATAAGAACTAGTGTTCGATAGATCAGTAGGGTGACAATAATTAACAATAATCTATTGTACATTTCAAAATAGCTAGAAGCGAATAATTTGAATGTTTTTAACATAAAGAAAATTGTGATAGATATTTCAATCACCCTGATTTGAACTTTACACATCGTATGAATGTATTAAAATATCATATTACCCTGAAAATATGTACATCTACTATGAATCGATCAAAGAAAGACCTCTCTGAGATAGTAGCATTGAGTTGAGAACTGAATAAGGACCCAGTCCAGTTAAAGGAAGATCTAGGAGATGAACATCCCAGGAAAGAAAATAACTGGCACAAAGACTAAAGGGAGAACCACGCTTAGCACGTTTTAAAGAAGGAGAAAGGGGTTGGAATCTTGGCTAAAGTCCAGTGAGCTCAGGAAATGGAGGTGGAGTATCTTGTGAGCTGGGGAAGTAATTTGGATTTTGCTCTAAATGCACTGGGAAGACATTGGAGAGTTTTAAGCCAGGAAGTGACATGAGCTGACACTTCTTTTGTAAAGATCATTCTGGATGCTGTATAAATAACAAATTTCATGGGAAAATAGGTAGAAACAGAAAGACGTCCTGAAAGCCATTACAACAACCACCGTACAACTAGCAACATACACTCAGTGTTTATTCTAAGTACTTTATACATGATTTCATTTATGACAATTTTAAGGAGCAGATAGTACTGTCCCATTTTATAGATGAGGACACTGAGTCACAGAGAAGTTAAGTAACTCAACATGGACAGGGTAGTCAAAATGAAATTTAAAAGTTGATGGATTAAAGATTTGTTTAGGAGGAAAACAGCAATTGCTGGATCAGCTGTGGGGAGTGAGATGTGAGGGAAAGAGGAACCTAGGACAATATGGAGGTTATTTGCTGTTCCCATCATTGTTGATATTAACACAGGTGAAATGCTTGGCACTAAATCAGTGCAAGACAAGAAGGATCCTTCCTGAAAGGACTTTGAGCTTGTTTTCTACTTAGTAACAGCAACAACAAAAAGCATGTCATTGTGCCTTTGTACATGTACGACAGAATTACTTAAGGCTGGTTTTAAAATTGTTTGCAGCTACAGTGCTCTTTCCTGAATGGCTGCACTTCAGGTAATTAAGACTGGTACAGACCTGACCTGATTGACGAACAACAAAACAGCCTCCTTGTAGTGATATTCAAGAGGTGAAAGCAGGCCAGGAAATCCCAGCATGCTGGGATAAATTGAATCGCTACAGGAAAGAATGAAGAGAATGAATTTTTTGAAGCCCGTGTCCTGCCTGTAGAGTTCCAGACTCAGAACATTCAGGTAGTTTCAGCTTAAGCCACTTCAATAATTTCTTATTATCCCTTTTTAATTGGACATCAGGGACACAAAAGGGCCACTGATTGGCCTGCTTTTCACAAGGAGCAGTGAATTTCCTGAGTTTTTCTCTTCTTTTTTGTTTTCAAATATTCCTCCTTAAAAAAAATCTCACCTATAACTTCTATTTATTGAGCACTTCCCATAGATAAAGAGTTGTACCTTATGTTGTCTCTCTCATTTTAGAACTCCCAGCTACAACCATCCATGAAGTACAGTAAGTGCTTTGTGCACTCTCTGACCACGGAGAGTCAGGTGAAGTCATCCAGGGTGATGCAACTGGATCAGCAGCACCAGGGCTTGACCTGGTCAGCCTGGCTCCAGAGCACAGCCTCTCAACTATCACCCCAGGCTGCCTTACTGAGGATTCAAAGAACACTTTACCTACAACAAAAGAGGGCAAGGCTTAATAGATTCATAGCTTGCTCTACACATCGAGCCTGGATATGCTTTGAGCAGGAGTTCTTGAATGCCTGCCTTAGGATTTCATTTTCTGTGCAGAGGGATCTGTGTGAGGGAGGCTGGCCTAGGGTGGAGCTAAAATATGAAAGGTTTTGAAACTAAGCCTTGCTTTTTCTCTTCAGTGGCATTCAGATGATAAGCCAGAAAAGTCATGATTGAGAAAGAAACAGACAATCACAAGTTGCAGACTTGGGGCCTAGTTTTGTACATAGGTTTATCTAGTAAGGTTGAATATAAACTACTGTTTGAGTATGACCACATGCTGAGCATTGCTGAGCCCTTTTATATCTGTTAGACTCATTCTAGACCAATGACTATCTTAGGAGGCAATACTAATTGCCACCTATAAAATGGCAATATTATTATTAATATTAGTATATTGAATACTGAACATTAGTATTAGTATATTGAATATATACAATATTAGTATCATCATTTTATAGGTGAGAAACCATGGCTTGCCCTGTTTCAGAGTTTATCTGGGATATGAACTCAGAACCAAATTAAAGATTTTCAGCTACGTTATTCTGACTCAGCCAGAATTTTTCCACCATGAAGTGTTTTTGGAGATGCCTATTAGACTGCAAGTTCTATGAGAGAAGGATCAGATATATTTTTCACTTTTATTTTTACAAGACCTAGCAAACAGTGGGCATGCAAGCAATAATTATCCAATGACTGAGTGATGGGCCAGTGGAATAACAGATAAACAAAATGATGGGGAGAAGGATGGATGGAAAGAATGATATCATCTTCCACTAGCTTTTATGTAAATAAAACATTTCAAGATTCTGTTCTCTATACATTCTGCCTTGGTTTGCATGTCCAATATTATATCCCTCTAATATTAAATCTAAATAATTAGGACTATCTGAGCACTTCCTTTGCCCTTGCATATTAGGTAAGGGCTACTGCCATGTGAGAGCGGGGACTCACATGAGATCCTCTTTCCTCTGCTCCTTCTTGGTCTAGCATTCAGCTCCAAGTGACATCCTACCAAGAAGCTAGTTCTGATTTATTAGCCCACATGAGAGGCACTCTCCTTTCTACTCTCCTCTTCTTTGGACTCATTAGTTTTTGAATTAAATATTTATTTAATTAAACTAATCATTGAGCTCTTAGCATCCATTTTATATTTGGAATAAAATTCAAAAATGTTGTACTTTTCCCAGGGCCAAGAATATCCTTCCTTATACTTCTTTATACCTATATATATTCTTACAGGTTTCTTACGGGTTTTGATCACTGGTTATTCTCCAGACTCCTCTCCTAAGCCCTCTCACCCTTGTTTGCTGTCTTCCACCCATGGACTGGCCGTTGGCTAATCATCAAACACAACAAGCTTCCCTGACCAATCAGAAGTACTTATATTTTCCTGTGTGTGTCATCTTCTCCCAGATCATCACCTGATGGCTCCTTCTCATCATGCAGAATTCATTTTTTATTTATTCATTCAATAATTATTGAACTCCAACTATGTGCCAGCCATTTTTCTAGATGCTGGAAATGCAGCAGGAAATGAACACAAAGTATCTGTCCTCATTAAGTACATATTTTAGTTGGGAAGAAAAACAAATAACAAATATGATATGAGGCAATGATATATGCTGAAATGTCAGCTTTCCTGGCTATAGCACATGTTCCCTCACCCAAGACACTATCTATTTCATATATGATTCTGCTTTATTTTCCTGTTATTTTTTATGAATGCTTTGATTGATAATATTCATTTGACTGATTTATTTTTTATGTTTTTCTAGACCATGAGAACCCTGAGTTTAAGGACATTGACTGCTATTTATTTTTATATTGTAGAACAGTACCTGACAGAGAGGGGGAGCCCAATGAGAAAAATTAATGATGTGACATCATCTACCTGTCTAAGAGTTCCCAGTGTTTTTATATGAGCATCACAGAAGGATATAAACAAAAAACCAGTTGCTAACTGGGAGCCTACAATGTGCCAGACACTGGATGAGGCAATGGGTACTGAGCAGCAAGTGATATTCAAGATCCCAGAGCAAGAGAGAGAAAATTAAACTAGTTTCAAAGAGTAATAAAGTAATTTCAAGACTATGACAGTGACTGAGAAGGGCATGCAACAAGTATTGTGGTTTACAGAAATAGTTGGGAAGGATGGCTGTCTGGGAAAGCTGGCTGAAGAAGGGCCTTGCCAAAGGGGACAGAGGTGAGACCTGGTGGTTGAGAAAGAGTTGGTCATGCAGAAACCATTCTACACAGCAGGAGCAACCTTTGCCAAGTCTTCGAGGTAGTAGAGAGCACCGCATCCTTGTAAAGTAGACAGGAGGCCAGTGTGGTTGGAGAGTGATGAGTGAGGAAGAGAATGGTAGTACAGGGCCTTGGAGATGTGGAGAGGGATGAGATCATAAAGATGGGGAGCTTAGTGGTTCTTTTTTTAAAAAAATTATTAAAAACCATAGGATGCCTCTGGAAAGTCTTAAGCAGGATTGTGACAAGGTCTGAATTATATTTTGAGAAGATCATCTTGGCTGCTGTGTGGAAAATAGACTATAGAAGGGCCATGGATATGACAATCAGAATTTTAGGAGAAAAAATATGAGTTTGCACAGAGGATGTTGGTGATAAGGTCATTATAAGCAGATGAAATGTGGACAAAAGCGAAGAGGCAGGAAACAGCCTCATGTGTTCAAGAACTATGGGTAATTTGACATGATTAGAGTGTGTAGTGGTAAGGTGTATATGGGGAAGGGGGCACACAGCATTTAATAGTTGTTCAATAAATGTTGGCTGAAGAATAGAATGGACTTAGACGGCACTCGGCTTAAGACTCAAGCATATCCAGTCTATTTTTGTGATTTTCTGTTTCCCTGGGTGTATCTCATTTGCCTGTCTAAATTATAAATTCTTCAAAAGCAGAGAGATGGTCTAATATTTCTTTCTTACCAGCTGCATAATTAAAGTGTGTTTAAATTGAATGAATTAAAAATTAAAAGATCCAGGGAGTATGTTACATGAAGTTAAGGGCATTGATTTGGGAGTCAGATAACCTTGGATTCATAGTTTGAGCTCTACACACTAGCTGTTTGATCCTGGGAAAGTTATTTGATATTTCTGGGCCTTCTATTTTCTAATATGGGAAATGGTGAAATCAAATCCTTCCCCCAGGGATGTTGTGAGGATTGAGATAAATATCTCTAATTCAGCAAAGTGGAATTCCAATGTTGTAAGCTCTTAATAAATGGCAGAGATTTGCTGTTTGTTTGTAACAGCAGGGTTTGTCTGTATCAAGGTTGAATACTGTAGGTGGCAGAACAGGCAGTCGGGAGATCAGGCTCCTAGCTAAAAGCCTGCCACTAGTTCAGAGGGTGACCTCATTTCCCTCTCTGTAAAACAAATGGGATCAGATATTATAGTGCGCCGCAAAGAAGACACTCTGAAATTTGAAACAAAGATATTTTAAAATTTGACTAGTGATCAAAATGAGGGCTTGTGGTCATTTTGTTTCATGCTGCTGAAGTTTCGACTGGTTTATTAGGAACCTGCTTTATCAGATCTTGTTCCTAGATGAATGGGAAAAAAAAGAGTCTGGTTTAGTTGTTGTGTGACTTCCTAAGACACTTAGAAGAAAAGTGCTTTTAGAAAGTCATTCCCAAATTCACCCTGATCCACTGGTTCCACCTTAACCTCAAATTACAGGTTAAATGGTAATATTTTTCATTTTATAGGTGATAATGTCAGGCACAGACAAGAAAAAGAACTTCCCCATAACATTTTCCCCATATAAATAACTAATATATAAAAGAATTGATCTGTGAACTCTTGGGTCAGCCTAACAAAGGTTGGAAAAATACGGTCCAAAGCCCACTCACAAGCTCCTTGACCTTCACCATCATCTTGTGCTTCGTTATTTTCATTTTTCAGTTTTCTCTCGGTTCTAGAGTGACTTATAGTGCAGAGGAGAGAACCAATGGACTAGGAATCAGAAGATCTGGTTTCCAGACCCACCTCTGCTACTTAGCAGTGCTATCTTGGGCAAGTTACTGAATATCTCCAAGCCTCAGTTTCCTCATCTGTAGAATGCCTCATACTGCTACTGAGAGGATTATATGAGATAATGTATATACAATTAACATGAATATAGTTTGTTCAAAGAGTGAATAATAGCATGTAACTTAATGAATGAGAAATCTGAGAGCTACTCTTTTATACCACTAGCAGACATACTTTTCTCCCATTATGTCTCTAGCTAATAGTCTGGTCAGTCCTTTGGAATCCTCCTTGCTGTATACTCTGATGACCTCTTTCTTTGATGACTTCCGTTACAGTGTGATCTATTCATGCCATGTTTGACTTTAACTGGTACATCCCCTGTGTAAGATGGTATACAGCATAATGGTTAAGACTTCAGATTCTAGATTCAAATATCTGGCTTCTTATCTCTGCTGCTAACTACTCTGTGAAATTGGAACATGCTTCAGTTTCTTCATCTGATTGTGGAAAGAATAATAGTATCTATTTCATAGAGTCAAAGATTGATACATGTAATTGAAACAGTGCTTGGCAGGTAATAATTATCAGCTGTTATTATTATTTACACGCCTTCCCATGCCTGCCTTATGAATGGGATCAATGGTTTGACAATGTAGCTTCAGAGTTAAGTTAAAGCCAGAGGGGATGGCATATTTTGTAAGGTTATGCAGCACTTTAATAACATTTACTTGGTGATCATGGTTTTGTGGTCCTTTGTAGAAATAACTGGGTTATATATATATGAATAGAAAAAAGAAATACCTAGTGCCCAGGGCTGAGAGAAGCTCTATTTGTTGTACGTTGTTGTAGTAGAAGTCATAGTAGAATTGGTAAGTGGATTAGTCAGGGTTCTCTAGAAGGACAGGACTAATAGGGTAGATGTATATACAAAAGAGAGATTATTAAGGAGTATTGACTCACATGATCACACAAGGTGAAGTCCCACAATAGGTCATCTGCAAGCTGAGGAGCAAGGAAGCCAGTCCAGAATCCAAAACCTCAGAAGTATCCCTACTTTTTGAAGGCTGACAGTGCAGCCTTCAGTCTGTGGCTGAAGGCCTGAGAGCCCTGGCAAACCACTGGTTTAAGTCCAAGAGTCCAAAAGCTGAAGAACTTGGAGTCCAATGTTCGAGGGCAGGAAGCATCCAGCATGGGAGAAAGAGGCCAGAAGACTCAGGCAGTCTATTATTTTATTCTAGTTGCACTGGCAGCTGATTAGGTTGTGACCACCCAGATTGAGAGTGGGTCTGACTCTCCCAGTCTGTTGACTCAAATGTTAATCCCCTGTGGCAACACCCTCACAGACACACCCTGGAATAACACTTTGCATCCTTCAATCCAATCAAGTCGACACTCAATATTAACCATCACAGTAAGGTTATGGTACATGTGGTGGTGGGATTGTGTGTATGTCTGTATACATGTATGTATATATATGTAAACACATATATACACAAATGAAAATACATATTAAAAAGATGTATATGTATGCACACATATGTGTGTGTTCTGTAAAATGGTAGAAGCAGGAGAACTAGTGGTGGAGGTGGTGGTAGAATTGGAAAGACAAGCAGTAGAATTGTAAAAGGGAAAATAGTATAAAAGTGAAAGTGGAAGTAGTAGTAGCAGAAGCAGGAGTAGCAAACGCTTTATGCCAAGCACTACACTAAGCATGGCATAAATTATGTCATTTCATTCTCATATAAAGAGGATTAAAGGGTGAAGAGACTTAGGTTGAAGCACCCACCCAAGGTCATAGACTGGTAGAGCTGAGATTCACTGCCACCTCTGTCTTTCTGAAGCCTATGTTTCTGTGAATCATTCTGCTCTACTGATTCATTGATTGTTCATCTCTAACATTATCTAATATGTATACGAAACAAGTTTTAGTAGCTTATGAAAAAAAATCACTCCAAATTCATCATATATTTTTGTGAACCTGGCACAAATGAATTATGAGATCCATTTTATTTAGCATATATGTCACTTTTAAAAGTTTAATCACCAATCATTTCATTCAAGGGAAGGATTTCTTAGGATGAAGGGCTATGAGTAGAGTATTCTTACTTTATTTACTGGAAATAGAAATTTGTCCAGTTTGGGACTTTGGACAATTGAGAAATCAGATGGTGTCACACTCCCTTGTCACCGGGAACCTGTAGAATGTTACAACAGAGCAAATGCTGACTAAGCTATTCCTGTTCATCCTGTCTCCAAAATGCATGGCCCGTTGAAATAATAAGTGGAAGAAACTGTGTTTTCAACCTAACAAAATAAATATACAAGTGTGGCTAACAGCTTTTGCTGTTCAAGTCTCAATCTTTCTACTTAATGAAAGCTCTTCTTTAGATCTTCTAGAACTTTCTGGCAATGAAACTTTTTGAGTCATCATCATGCAGTGTGGCACAGGAGAAGACAAGAGAGGAAATTCACCTGTCAGGCACTTTCCACATTGTGATTCAGTTATTCCCACACTAAACCCTCACAGTGGACTCTATGAGGAAATGAAGGCTCTGAGAACATAAATGACTGCTCAAGACCCCACAGCCAATGAGAGGTGCATATAATGAATCTATGTATGGTGTCTAACACATGGTAAACCCTCAAGAAATAGTGGCTATTAGTGTGATTAATAATCTCACTGTTTGACCAAGTGGACAGATGTTTGAATGAGGTGCATGAGCCACTTCTCTAGAGCATACAGCCTAATACAGAGGTTAACTAGTTATTCTCCAAAGGACAATGAGGGATTCTGCGGGGGCCTTTCAGGGCTGTGGACAAGAGGTAAACATGGCAAGTGGAAACAACCATGAGAGGTCACTTGTCCATGCTTTAGCTAGAGAGATTCCATTTGTTTAAACATTTATTTTGAAGGTAGGATTTCCAGGAGTCCAAACAAAATTAGAAATTTTCTGGTTTTGTAAACCATCTTTAACACTCGTATTGCCTTTAAGGAGCTGTTTTTGCTTCTTGAACACAGATAATGTTGAAGATATCACTAAGAAACATTAACATTTTATAATGTAGTATAGAAATAACTGGAGGTTTTCTGTAAGGAAGTAAGGGAAGTTAGAAACCTGATGCTATGCCACTAATAAAAAATTTTACAAGATGTAAACCTCAAAACTTATTTTAAAATACAATATTTCTGTCCTCTCATACACTAATATTACCAGCACACTTTTGTGGAATGCCTATGTGCAGAGGGCAAATATTTCATTCAATATCCATAATACACCTTTAAAGTAGATTTTATTATAACTGTTTTATAGAGCAGGAAATGGAGGCTTAAGGTATTTACCCAGTACTTTATAACTAGATGGTAGAAGAGAGCTAGGATTCAAATTCAGATCTGTCTGACCCCATGTTCCACGTCTGTCTCATATTCTGTGCTGCCTCCCAGTAGTGTCTATGGTCCTGTAGACACATTTTTCATAAATGTGGAAATAAAGAAGTTGAAGCATAGATTTAAATCATAATTTCTTCCCTCCAATCCAAGTTCTTTATATTGATCCACATTGTATAAAATCAAGGTGGATCTAGATCTAGTTATAATGGACCAGGGATAAAGGTAAAAGACATTCTCAGGTAGCAAAAAAGGAGGTTAAAATACATCTGCAACCTTCTTTTTTCCTCTAAACAATAATGCCAGCACTGATTCTTTGTAAAGACAATTGATCCTAAAGATGCCTTTTTGGAAACCTTGGTAGAATTTTCTTTATAATTATCTGAAATGAGATATTTATTCATTTCTGACCAAAGTAGTCTAAGAAATTGATTAGACATCTTTCAATTTTTCCCCAAATTGTTTCTTATTAATAAAATTAATTTACCATAGACCAAATGAGATTGTTAGGCCATTGAAGCATGAGATATATGGCATATCCTATAATTTAAGAAAGTTTCTCTTGATTACTTTATGAAGGGGGAGGGGAACAAAAATATGAGAGGAGAAGTTACTGATGCATTGGAGTTTATAATTTTTCTTTTTCAGCAAAATGAACTATTACATCTTTAGAATTATTACAGAGAATATGCACAAAAGAAAACTAGAAAATATGCAAAATAGTCAAACAAAGGAGAGAAAACAATTGGGTTGAATGTGCTTATGATTATAATAAATGAGGGAAAAGAGAACTCCAACTTTTTCACTGTCTATGATAACAACTATGTGACTATGCATATAAATGAAAAATCAGGAAGACTACCAAATGCTAAGACCTCATTTGTATTAAGGTTCAGAGGTTATGTGTAATTTTTTCTCTTTGATACTATCCACATTTGCTGTGATGTAGTTGTGATGCAGCTGAAGTCGCTTCAACTCTAACCTTTAACCCTAACCCTAACCCTAACTCTAGTCCCCTTCAACTGCATCTATAGCAAATGGAACTACCTCATACTAAATGTGGACAGTACAGAGGAGAAAAAATCATGAATTTACTCCATAATTCCATTTCCCTTTTTCCCTTTGCAGAGGCAACTCCAATCATGAATTTGTGAGTGTATCCATTTAGTATATTCTTACATTTGAGCTATAAACTCATATATCTGTCAAGGATATAGTTTTTAAATTTTTATATAAATGACACCTTATGTTACCCTTCTGCAACTTTTTTTTACAAAGCTGTGTTTTCATATTCTATCTATGTTGATGTATATGTCATTTGTTCATCATAATTGCTGTATCATATTTCCTCATATGAACACATCCTAATTTGTTTATGCATTTTCTTGCTAAGGAAGATGCAGATTGTTGTAAATTTTTACCCTTTCAAATAATGCTTCAGTAATCATTCTCCTATATTTGTAGGTAAATATAAGCAAGTTTCTCAAAGCTATTTACTTAGAAGTAGAATTGCTAAACAATACTAAATAATCAACTTCAGTGTTACTAGATATTGAAAAATTATTCTCCAAAATGGTTGTGACAATTCATACTCTCAGAGCAGTGTAAAGATTTCCTGTTTCTCCATATTCTTGCCAAATAAGGTATTATTTTCAAACTGGGATTCTAGCTAATCTGATGAATGTGAACTAAATTTTCATTATCTTGATTTCCATTTCCCTGTTCACTATGAGGTTAGGAGTTTACCTTTATAAGCTATTCAATTTGACTCTTCTGTGATGACTGGCATATACTTTTGTCCAATTTTCTATGAGTTTGTCTTTTTCTTATTGCCAAAGTTCCTGATAGAGTCTAAATATTATTTGTTACACTTTACTATTAAGTATGTTATTTTTTGGAGGGTAATCTAGTAAGGAAAGTTTATCTCTCTGGAATGCTTTTTTTCATATTAAAATAACATTTTTCACTTTTATTGAAACAATGTGATTAATTACAATGATAGATTTTCTGATGTTAAGCCATCCTTGAAGCCTTGGGATAAATTTTAGTTATTCTTGAGTTATTTTCAATACTGATTAATTCATTTTTCAGTATTTAGTGAATTTGGGCTAAAATCTCTGAAGTGAGATTGGAGTATATTTTCTCTTATTCTTTGATCATTTTGAGGTCTTCATATCAAAATTGTATTATCTTCTTAAAATGAGTAGCGTAGCTTTTCCTCTTTTTCTATCCTCTAAAACAGTTCATTAAAACTTGCCTATAAAACTATTTGGTAGAGAGCAAGAAGAGAGGCGAGTTAGGGTGGAGGTAGGTACAGGGAAGAGTGGAGGTGTGTACTACTGATAAAAGTTCTTTAATGATTTATTGGCCTATTAGTTTTTGTGTTTCTTTCTCAGTCGGTATGGTAATTTTCTACTTCCCCATAAAGTTGCCAATTTTCTCTAAATTTTTAAAGTTACTGGTAGAGAGCTGATCATAACACTTTCTTTTTTTTTTTTTTTTCTGAGACGGAGTCTCGCTCTGTCGCCCAGGCTGGAGTGCAGTGGCGCAATCTCGGCTCACTGCAAGCTCCGCCTCCCTGGTTCACGCCATTCTCCTGTCTCAGCCTCACCGAGTAGCTGGGACTGCAGGCGCCCGCCACCGCGCCCGGCTAATTTTTTGTATTTTTAGTAGAGACGGGGTTTCACCGTGGTCTCTATCTCCTGACCTCGTGATTCGCCCGCCTCGGCCTCCCAAAGTGCTGGGATTACAAGCGTGAGCCACCGCGCCCGGCCAATAACACTTTCTTAGATTTCTGAAGGCCTAAAACTATCTCTAGTTTTGTTTCCTTTCTTATCTCTAATTTGTGTCGGTGTATATGCACTCGTGTGTACCCTTTCTCATTTTCTTCATCAGTCACACTGAAGTTGGTCTAATATTAACATATCTGCTTCAGTTTTCTTTGGTACTGTTTGGTTTGTATGTCTTTTCCATCCATTTACTTTGGATCTTTGGCTTGTCTGCTGCTTTTAAAAAATATATCAACTCAGATACTCTTTATTTTATTGGAATAGCTTAATCTATGTGCATTTATTGCAATCCTTGACCTATCTGGACTTTTCCCAATTAAGATTTACTATGCAATTTCTATAATTGCATTTTTTCTTTCCTTCTTTTTAAAAAATATTTAAGCTTTCTCATTGCATTTTTCCCTTCTGCCAGTTTAGAAGTTAAATATTCTATTTCTATTTTTTTAGTAGTTACAATTAAATTTTGACATCTATTATTTACAAAGTCTAATGTTAATCAAAATCTCTATCCTGCTCGTAAATAATGCAAAGACTTGAGAATAATTTTCATAGCCCTCTTTCACTACTTTCCATATTATTATTATGGAAAATAATTGTCTTAGCTATTATAATTTGAATATTGACTCCTTTACATCATTCTCTTTCTTCTTTCTTTTTATAATCCTTAATATATGTATGTTGGACTTTCTCATTCTATCCTCCCTATCTCTTCTTTTTAAATATTTTCTATCTTTTTATCTCTCTATGCTACATTCTGGGTAACGTCCTCATATCTAAATAATTCACCAATTCTAGGCTAGTGGCTCATGACTGTAATCCTAGTACTTTTGGGAGGCCAAGGCAGGTGGATCACTTGAGCCTAGGAGTCTTACTGCAGCTCATCTCCTTGTATGATTTTCAGTTTTCACTATCAGCTTATTTTGAGTGGGAATTTGTTTTCTTTGGAAACTACAGGTGCCATGGATTGTGGAAGCATCTTTACAGAATAATTTCAGATTTGCGTTTACAAGAGGGATTTGAATTTCAAGCATCAATTTTGGTTTTGTGTCTCTGAAATAGGCAGATTGTTTATTAAACCCCACCTCTGTATTTGGTGCTGGGTTTTCAAGTTTCTGATTTCTCATTGGTGACTCTTTCAGTTCCTATGGACATAGTCAGATAGCAAACTTCCAAGCTCATTCCCTGGGAGAGTGGACGGATATGTTTAGTACTTGTTTTACAGATGGAACAGCATATTGTTAACTCTGGACTTGATGCTGATAAGCTCCATTTCAGTTTCCCATTCAGATGAGGCTTATGGTTCAGACTTACCTTCTGACTCAGACATTAAATCCCCAGCTGCCCGGTCACTAAGATTTCTCTTTATCTGGTCTCAATTTCCCTTTGTGTCCCGTGACTGCAGTTCTCATTTTCATCTTTAATCGTGAATTTCCTCTGTATGTCTGGCACCTGGGGATTTTGCTTTACCGATTTCTATGTGGACTGTATAATCTTTATACAAGTCTTTGCATTGCTATCTTTCATCCAATATTCTTATGCATTTGGAGTAGGGGTAGTTTGCCTCCCATACATGCTTAGGTCACCATATTGGCCAGACACACTTATATTATTTCTCTAATGAGGAAAAAATACAAAAAGCTTTCAAAATGTGTTTTTAAAAATGTTACATTTTAAGTAACCCTTTTTTCTCCAGGCTTTTCAATGCAGAATTTGAAGAACCACATAATTATGAGGCAACAATTTCATATCTGAGACACTCTGGCAACTCCATTAACCTGTGCGCTGCAAAAGAAATTGCTGATCGTAAGTCTGCTAAGCCAATTAATAGTGTAACCCTGTGTGGAATGAAAATGTGTCAAAAATGATATTTTCCCTTTAGCTAACTGTAAGTTTAAAAATGCACAGCCATCCTGCACTACCATCTTATTTCTTTTTCTTTTTTTTCTGTGTCTGGTCTCTTAAAAATATAAATAAATCCAGCTGGGCATCAGTGCGATCTCACAATAGGTATTGCTGCCTTCCCAGCCTCTTCTTTTCTCCCCTTTACCAATCGACTCAGCTGCTTTGCCTTTTGTAGATATGAGGGAGGGAAAATCAAGATATGATGATTGATTTTTCTTCCTTCTCTTCCTATAGAAACTTCATCTCTTTTCTCCTGGTGTCTTTCTTGAAGTTCCCTGGTTACTTGGTGTGTGGAGAGCAAGATAACAGACCATGAGAATTAGGCCCCTGTGTTCAGTCTGAATAGGAGCAGGGGATTTATTTAATGGAAATGACCACTGGCTCAGAGCTAAGTCTTCCTGCCTCTGGCATTGCTGACAACGCTCGGGACATTTTTGTGAGTAAAGAGACCTTCTCAGGTAAAAAGATGAGGGAGCAGAGATTATAGCATTTCTACAAGTTACAATGTCCTTATTCTGCCTATAGTATCAGCCAGTTCTCTATAAAAGGCATATATTTTAGTGCTGGAATAAACACTAGTATTTAGTGAGCTTGTACTATAGGATACTGTAGTTCTGTGTTAGGTTCCCTGTGTACAGCCCTGCTGATAGAGTGGTTTGATCACCCCTAATGTTTGATACAGGAAACTGAACATCAGAAAGATTGAGTTGCATGAGGCCATAAATATAACATGGAATAGAGTTATAATGTAAAACAGGCTCAGGCTACCTCTAAATTCTATGCTTTTTCCACAAGTTTATGCTACTTTTTATTCAAGGAAGTCTGGCTTCCCTGAAAGCAGGGCTAAAAAGAGATCATCCGGTGCAACTTCTTCATTGTATAGACAAGAACTCCAAGGTTCTGGGAAAGGAAGTCATTTTCCTGGGAATACATACTTAGGAAGTTCATGAGGTAAGGATCAGGACCTACTGAAATTTCCCTCTTCTCCCTCAAGAAATAAGGGGTTGGGGCCAGGCGCGGTGGCTCATGCCTGTAATCACAGCACTTTGGGAGTCCAAGATGGGTGGATCACGAGGTCAGGAGATTGAGACCATCCTGGCTAACACGGTGAAACCCAGTCTCTACTAAAAATACAAAAAATTTAGCCAGGTGTGGTGGTGGGAGACTGTGGTCCCAGCTACTCGGGAGGCTGAGGCAGGAGAATGGCTTGAACCTGGGAGGCGGAGCTTGCACTGAGCCGAGATCGCACCACTGCACTCCAGCCTGGGCGACAGAGCAAGACTCCGTCTCAAAAAAAAAAAAAAAAAAAAAGAGTTGGAGAACTGTTAGAAAAGCTGCCTCTCTTTTAGACTGGGCAGTCTAGATTCTCCTAAATGGCTTGTAAAATACTAGCCATAGGAAGAGCAACTCTTGACCCTGCCCAGTACCCCCAAAATGCAGTGCTGCCCCATACTCAGAGCATATGGACCCCTTCTTTAGAGCAGGGCTTCTCAAATTCTAGCATTAATACAAGTCATGCAGGGATCTTGTTAAAATGTAGATTCTGGTTCAGCAGCTCCGGTGTGGGGTCTGAGATTCTGCATTTCTAACAAGTTCCTTGGTGATATCAATGCTGCTGGTCTACAGACCACACTTTGAAAAGAAAGGCAGTGGGCACCATTTGGGCCACTTTCCAACTATATGCCCTTCTACAAGGCTAAGAATTCACAGAGCCAAATGGATGCTCCAATCAGAGCCTGCTCCTTCTCTCTCTGGACCATGTGACACCCCTAGAATCTACCCCCCTGCAAGTAGCTTATTTCAAGTGAAGTGGACCTCTGTTTCTGGGAAGATGGAACAGATGTGCTTTTGTCCTATTGCTCCTGCTAAGTACAGCTAAAAGCCCCAGGCATTATGTATGTCAAACAAACATAAGAAGACTAGATGACTCTGAAAGATAGAGAGAAGGTAGACCAGCTAGGGACATCAGGCCCCAAGGAAGGATAAGGTGGTGAGTTCCCTGGTTTTCTTCTTGCCTCGAATATGTCAGTTTTGGAGGTAAAAAAGTTAGCAACCCAGAAACACCAGTGGGCACAACAGCTTCAGTAGAAGCCTGCTCTTTCTAGCCAAACGACCAGGAAAAGGGCAACCTAGAAAGACAGAAAACCTCTGGACAATAACTAGTCTACTCCAGCCAAACATCATAGAAAAAAATGTGACCCACCACCAACAGCAATGCTGAATGGGGAGCCTGGACATCTACCCTCAGCAGGCTGCAATGATGCACCCAACTCCTCCACTGGAGTGATGTCAGAGAAGGCCACGTAGGGAGCTGGGATTTCCACCCCTGCCAGGTGGTAATAAAATTCCACTTAGTGTCCATAAAGATTATGTGAGGAACTTTGACTTTCACTCCCCTTCCAGCAGTAACAAGATGCCCTTCTCCCTACTTCAAAGGATGGTGTCAGGGGAGACCTAGTAGAAAGGATCTTCATAACCACCCAGCAGTAAGAAGGCCACCCTCTCCTTATAGTGTCAGCAAAGGCCATATGGGAAGTAATAGCAGGGCACTCCTACTCTTTCCAGCTAAGATGTTATCAGCAGAAGCCTACTGGAGAGCCAAACTCCTTCCTACTTCTGCCCAGCAGTGATGAGGTGCTGTTTTCTCACTTGGATATTGTTATGAACTGATTGCTTATTACTCTCTAAAATGCTGAAAACCTACCCCCTAATGTGATGGTATTTAGGAGGTGAGATCTTTAGGAGGTAGTTAGTATTACATGAGGTCATGAGGGTGGAGCCCTCTCGAATGGGATTAGTGTCTTTACAAGCATCCCAAGAGAGGTTGCTTTCTTCTTCTCCATATGAGGGCACAGAGAGAAGACAGCTGTCTATGAACCAGGAAGCAGGCCCTCACAAGAACTGAATCTGTTGTCACTTTGATCTTGGAACTTCCAGCATCCAGAACTGTGAGGAATAAATTTCTGTTATTTATTAGCCAGGCAATTTATGGTATCTTGTTACGGCAGCTGAAGCTGAAAAAAAAAAATACCTGCCAAAATTGAGATGGCTGAAATACTAGAATTTTCTGACTAAGACTTTAAAGCAGCTTTTATAAAATTTTCCAATGCATAGTTATGGACATGCTTCAAATAAATGAAGAAAAGTCTTATCAAAGAAATAAAATGTCTCTATAGAGAAAGGGAAATGTAAAAAAAAATGACAATGTTAGAACTAAAAAATAAAAAGGTCAGTGGATGTGCTCAACAGCAGAATGGAGGGATGAAAGCGTCAATGACGTAAAAATAAACAATAGTAACTACCAAATCTGAACAAGGAGAAAATAGACTGAAAAAAACATGAAAAGAGCTTCAAAAAATTGTGAGACTATAACAAAAGATTTAACATTCATGTCATTAGACTTCTGGAAAGAGAAGAGAAGGAGTGCATGACTGAAGAAGTACTTGGAGGAACAGTGACTGAAAACTCCCCCAATTTGGCAGAAGACTTAATATGGGTCAGGAGCGGTGGCTCACACCTGTAGTCCCAGCACTCTGGAAGGCCAAGGCGAGTGGATCACCTAAGGTCAAGAGTTCAAGACCAACCTGGCCAACATGGTGAAACCTCGTCTCTACTAAAAATACAAAAAAATTAGCTGGGCGTGGCGGTGGACACCTGTAATTCTAGCTACTTGGGAGGCTGAGGCAGGAGAACCTCTTGAACCCAGGAGGCAGAGGCTGCAGTGAGCCGAGATTGCACCATTGCACTCTAGCCTGGGCAATAAGAGCGAAACTCCATCTAAAAAAAAAAAAATAGACATAATATGACAACAGATTCAAGAAACCAAACAAATCTAAAAGAACTGCAATCTCATAAAGAATCATAATCAAACTTCTTAAAGACAGAGAAAAATTCTTAAAAGCAAGCAGTAGGAAGGAAACAATAAGGATAAGATTAGAAATAAATGAAATGAAATGAAAACAAAAAACAATAGAGAAAATCAATGGAACCAAAAATGTGTTCTTTGAAAAAAAAAATCAATAAAATTGACAAACTTCTAGTAAGGTTGAAAAAATTGATAAACATCTAGCAAGGCTGAAAAAATTGATAAACATCTAGCAAGGCTGAAAAAATTGATAAACTTCTATCAAGGCTGAAAAAGAAATAGGAAAAAGATATAATATTAAGACTGAAGTAGGGATATCATTATAGACCCTGTAGATATCAAAACAATCATAAGGGAATATTATGAACAACTCTCCACATTTGAACTTAACAACTTAGATAAAAAAAAGGAACAATTCCTCAAAAAGCACAAATTACCACAACTCACCCAAAATAAATAATTTGAATACTCCTGTAACTCTCAAGAAAAACTGAATGCATAGTTTAAAAACTTCCCCAAAATGAACTCTAAGTCAGGTGATTTCACTGAAAAATTCTATCAGGCATTTAAAGATGAATTAATACCAATTTTATGCAATCCTTCCCAAAAACGGAGAAGGAGAAAACACATTTTGTTTTTTTAAGCTAATATTACCATGATATCAAAACTAGACAAAGGCAGTACAAAAGAAGAAAATTTCAGATCAATATCCTTAATTAGTATAGTCATAAAAATCCTCAACAAAATATTAGCAAATAGAATTCAGCAACATAGAAAATGAATTATTCTTCATGATCAAGTGTGGTTTATTCTTCATTTGGTTGTGGTATATAAGGGTGCAGAGATGCAAAGCTGGTTCAGTATTCAAAAATCAAAATCACCATATTGGCAGGATAAAGAAGAAAAATCAGACAATCTGTGCAGAAAATAATTTAACAAAATTCAACCTCCATTTATGATTTAAAAAACTGTCATAAAAATAGGAACAGATAGGGACTCTGTTGTCTTCCTCAACTTGATAAAGAGCATTTACAGGAAGCCTACAGCTAATCATGATACTTAATGTTGAAACACTGAATGCTTTTCCCCTACTACCGGTAACAAGGCAAGAATGTCTGCTGTTACCATTGCTATTCAGCATAGTGCTGGACGTTCTAGCTAGTGCAATAAGGCAAGCAAAGGAAATAAAATGTACACAGATAGAAAAGGAATAAATAAAACTACCTTATTCACAGTGGCGTGATTATCTAGATAGAAATTCCCAAGGAATTTACCAAAAAAGCACACAAAAACCCTCCTAGAACTAATAAATGATTTCAGAAAGATTGTAGGATATGAAATAAACATACAAAAAAATCAATTATATTTCTGTATATCAGGAATGAACATACAAATACTGAAATTGAAAAATATATCATTTATAATTGCTTAAAAATAGATATGTATTTATATTTAAATCCTACAAAGCATGATAAGGCCTAAAAGCTTAAAGCTATAAAATTCTGATTAAATCAAAGAAAATCTAAATAAGTGGAGCGACATACCATGTTTATGGATTGGAAGACACAACATAGTAAAATTGACAGTAAAAATGTCAATTATCTCAAAATGATACACAGGTTTAATAAAATTCCTATAAAAATCCCAGTAAGATCTTTTGCAGATATAGACAAGATTATCCTAAAATGCATATAGAAAGGCAAAGGAGTTAGAATACCTAAAAACAATTTTGAAAAATAAAAGGGAGGCATTAGTATAAACCAGTTTTAAGAATTATCAGTATAATAATCAAGACGACATGGTCTTGGCGGAGAGACACATAGAACAATGGAACAGAATTGAGAATTCAGAAATAGACCTATACAGATATGCCCAACTGTTGTTATTTTTTTTTTAACAAAGATGTAAAGGCAGCTCAATAGAGGAAAGACAACCTTTTAAAAAATGGTGTTGGACCAATTGCCATAGGTAAACGAAAATAAACTTTGGCTTAAGTCTCACACTTTATACAAAAGTTAACTTAAAATGAATCTTTCCTCTTTGTTTTTTGTACACCAAAGCTGAGACATCTAAATGTTACCTTTCAAAGAGGTAGGGAGAGAGAGGGAAGGAAGGAGAAAGAGGTCAAGGTGGTTGGCTTTTGCTGTTGCCTTTGGGTGGCTGTCCCTTGAACAAGGCCAAGAAAACAGCGAAGACCATCCTTGTTTAGTGCTTAGATCAGCACTGGTGCCTTTGGTGAGGTCTCATCTCTTTTATACAGAACTTGGCATTGGGCATACATGATTCAGGCTGTTCTAAAAGCTCTGCAGAATTGTCCTCAGAGGTCATATAGACTAGTGCTTTGCAGACTGTAATTCTAGGCCCCAGAGAATTTTTTGAAGAGTCTTGGAGACTCTTGGAGATACCTTCAGAGTTCTGTTTACACTTCTGCATAACATTCCATTTAAATTAATAAAGCCATGGATGGAAGAAAATTTGCAAGCCATTTCTTACTTGAGTGATCTTAGACAATTTACTTCACTTGGCCGGCTGGCTGTTTCCTCGTCAGTAAAATTGGAATATTAGTAGTGATTGTCATGAGAATTAAATGAAATAATGCATTTAAATGCTTGGCATAGTGCCTGCTATAAATAAGTATAAAAAATGTTGGTTTCTTTTAAATTATTGTTTTTATTATGTTAGTGATAAACATTTCACCTCCAGGTGTAAAAGAGGTGATGGGACTTTTCCAAGGTCATACAGACAGGATGAGGAGAAGGAACAAAAGGCCTCCAAGACACGACCGTGTTGTGACACTAGCAGTTGGAGGGTTGCTGAGGACCATCTTCAGATATTTGTCCTTTCTCTGCCTGCACAATAAAACTAATCAGTGGAGAGAGGGATATATAACTCTGTGCAGAAAGTAAGCAAGGACTCTCATGCTGTGGATCACACGCTCTTGTCATAATTCCTAGTCCATTCCTGACCCTTTGGGATGTAGCCCTTTATCCTCTATATTCCTACCTTGGAACAGATGTTGGAATTCCTACCTAAGTTTGGATAGCTTAGCTTACCATGAAAGAACCTCCACTTTGTTAAAAAGCAGTAACAACATTATGAATACATTATTAATTGAACGTGTATTATCTTTGTTTACAAGCCATGGCAAGTAAGCCTTCTCCCAGCTTTGGTTTCATCATTTCTAAGACAGAATAAGTAATAATATCCATCCCAAGGTGGTTAGGAGAAGCAAATGAGCTCATAATTTGTTTTTGAAAAGCATAGACAAGCAAATAAATTGGAGTAGAAAGAAGGAGATTATTATTTTCAAAATTGAAAAGCAAATTCATATCAGGAATGGATATTGGGCAAACTGTATCACAAACAGGTATTTTTAAAGTATTAATAAGTGCACAATTACCTAATTTAAAGTATTATGTGTACAATTACCCAAGTTGAAATACATATTATTAATTATCCATGTAGAATTTTAGGTCTGTGTCAACAATTATATGCTGATAGTCCCTAAACAAAACCTAGCATTTCATTGATTTTATCAGTGTATTATATATTTAGAATAATAAAAGCTTGGAAATGCAACATATTGTTCAGTCAGTTTTCTAAAGCTTCAGGACTTTAGCAGCAAGAAAGAGAAAAACAGAGGGAGGAGTCCTACTTTTATGCATATATGTTCATTAACAGTAGGGATAAAACTTTTATAAACAACTTTTAAGCAAAGAAAACCAAACAAGCAATTTTATTTTATCAAAAAACATTGCCATTTTCTATACAATGTCCAGTGTTCTGCTAGGTATATTAAATTTCTTTTCTTTCTTTTTTTTTTTTTTTGTGATGGATTCTCACTCTGTTGCCCAGGCTGGAATACAGTAGCGCGATCTCGGCTCACTGCAACCTCTGCCTCCCTGGTTAAAGTGATTCTCCTGCCTCAGCCTCCAGAGTAGCTGGGATCATAGGCCTCCCACTGTGCCCGACCAGTTTTTGTATTTTTAGTAGAGATGGTGTTTCACTATCTTGGCCAGGCTGGTCTTGAACTTCTGACCTTGTGATCCACCTGCCTCGGCCTCCCTAAGTGCTGGGATTACAGGCATGAGCCACCACACCTGGCCAAATTTCTTACATTATTTCCTTGAATCTCCCCATTAACTCTGTAAGGCAGGTACCAATTGATCCATTTTTATAGAGGAGCAAGCTGAGGCTCAAAGAAATGAAGTAATTTGTCTGAAATACCCTATGTAGGAGTGGCAGAACAGTGTTTGAACTCAAATTCTTGTCACTACTTGTATTTATTAATACAGTCATGTGCTATACAATGTTTCAGTTAACAATGAATTGCGTATCCAGCAGTGGTACCATAAGATGATAATACTGTATTTTTACTGTACCTTTTCTATGTTTAGATACACAACTATTTATAATTGTGTTATAATTGCCTACAGTATTCAGTACAGTAACATGCTATGCAGGTTTGTTGCCTGGGAGCAATAGGCCATACCCTATATCCTAGGAAGGTAGTAGGCTATACCATCTAGGTTTGCATAAGTATGTTCTATGATATTCACATGGTGATGAAATCACCTAAGGATGCATTGCTCAGAACAGATCCCCATTGTTAAGCGATGCATGACTGTAATTAAGATTGGCATCATGTCATTAAATAAAATCCACAAAACTATTGGAAAAGTCAAAAGGTGGGTCAGCCTTAGTTGGTGTGCTCGTGTTTTCAAACTGTATTTAAGGAAATAAAAATGGCTGTGGAACAGAGCACTTTGGGGCATGGTAGAGAATTCATTTTGTTGAAGTGGGATTTAGGCTTTTTCCTTTTCCTTTCCTTTTACGTTTGCCTTCTGAGCTGCCACTAAATTTTAGTGCTTTCTTTTAAGCATGGAGTATCTGTTTGCCAAAACAGGAAACTGAAATGGTTTCACATGCTTCGTCGACTGTAAATTCCACTCTGGAAATCCCCACAGAAATTAAAACCATGATCACTGACCCCAAAATTTCCCAAACTTTGTAGATAGAGCTTTACATAGTCTGATTTCTTAAAGGTGAGAAAACTGAATTCTGGAATCTTTTATAACTGCTTTAATCCTGGGTACTGTAAGAAATGGGTAGATAAACTGCCTTGAAATAATTTTTTTATGTTTATTTTAGCAACTTATGAAGTTGGAATGGAAGAACTCCAAAAGGTATTGTTTCTCCTTACCAACATTATAACTAAAAGTAAAATAAGCATGCAAGGTTGATTCTAAAGTAGTATCTTTTAGAGGGAAGAAATGTCTTTGTTTTCATTTTTCCTCCTATTTCTGAGGCTTTTCCAGACTCCAGCTTCTAAGAGTCTGCACTTTGAGCCCTGTTACTGTCAGAGACAAAAATGTGTGATAGGATGGGAGGAAATGGTCCCAATTCATCCATAGCCCTTTTCTGTGGCAGGCAGTGACAACTAGCTTTTAATAACTGTGACTTCCATCGAGAAGAGTTCTATGGCACAATCCAGGTTTGCATATCCTGGCTTTCAGACCCCTTAGGGCATGCTTTCTGGGCTCCTACTAGATCATGGTGCCAGGTGCCACCTGGAGGCAGCATAGCAACCTGATTAGGGCACAAGCAGAATCACTGCTGGCCTCAATCCCAACTCCTGGCTATGTGATCTTGAATGTCCATTTCCTCACCTGCAAAATGGGGATAATAAAGCACTCACATCTGAGGTCCTTGTGAGAATGAAAATAAGATAAATGAAGGTAAACAGCTTATTAGTAAGTGCTTGAAACAGAGCATTTCACCTCTCTGAAACTTAGATATGTCCTCTACAAAATGGTGTATTCTTGGCCAGGCATAGTGGCTAATGCCTATAAGCCTAGCACTTTGGGAAGCCAAGGCAGACAGATCACTTGAGTCCAGGAGTTCAAGACCAGCCTGGGCAACATGGTGAAACACTGTCCCTACAAAGAAAATACAAAAATTAGCCAGGAGTGGTAGTATATGCCTGTAGTCCCAGCTACTTGGGAGGCTGAGGCAGGAGGACTGTTTAAGCCCAGGAGGTGGAGGTTGCAGCGAGCCAATATTGTACCACTACACATTAGCCTGGGCAGTAGACAGACTGAGACCCTGTATCAAAAGAAAGAAAGAAAGAAAAGAAAGAAAGAAAGAAAGAAAGAAAGAAAGAAAGAAAGAAAGAAAGAAAGAAAGAAAGAAAGAAAGAAAGAAAGAAAGAAAGAAAGAAAGAAAGAAAGAGAGAAAGAAAAGAAAGGAAAGGAAAGAAAGAAAGAAAGAAAGAGAAAGAAGGAAGGAAGGAAGGAAAAAGAAAGGGAAAGAAAGAGAAAGAAAGAAAGAAGGAAAGAAAGAAAGAAAAAGAAAGAAAGATAGATGGAGGGAGAGAGAGAGAGAAAGAAAGAAAAAAGAAAGAAAGAAAGAAAGAGAGAAGGAAAAAGAAAGAAAAGAAGGAAAGAAAAGGCGTATTTTCCACGAGGACAGGAAGCATATGTCTTGCGGTTACTGTATTTGCAATAGTAGATGCTCAATAAATAAAGGGACCAATACTTGTTTCACTGAATATCTGGGAGAAGTAAGGCAAACACAGTATGTAAGCACTGTGTAAGCTCATAGAAGTCCCTTACCTAGTGTTTTAATGGGATCAGTTAAGCTTCTACTCTTTTCTCACTGGGTACATTTAGTCTAGATCCTTCATCTCTCTGCTTCAGTTTTCTTATGCTTGCTGGTAAGGATTATTCATTTGTGGATACACTTTGTCACTAGAAAAATATGACTGATTATTATTTCTATTAATGGGAGTAAAAATAGCCTATTAAAATGCTTCATGTACCTGGCAACATCAACAAATAATAAACTATTCTACACAAATGAACTCGCCAAGTAAATGAATTTTATCCCATTTTATCCCAATTTTCTGTTTTAAGTAAAACATACAATTATTTTTAATTTTTAAATCTTTTAACTCACATACACGTTTTGTGTTTATCTCTGTATTTTTAAGCTCAGCGAGTGGAATCTGATCTCTTCCTTTCTTAATGACTTGGAATATTCTTGACTATAAGGGACTGAGTCAACATAGTTTATGCTCTTCTTTTGAGATGCTCTTGAGCCTTTGCAGAAGAACTAGTTCCCTTCACACCAAACTACCACAAGTCAGTCTTCTGTATTCTTTTCCCTTTTTTCCTACTGTCATGATCTTTGTGTCTAGCAATGAGTTTTTCATGTGGTCAAACATGTACCAAGTCCCTCTGGTGTGATAGCACTTGTGCATAGACAGTAGCGCTTAACCCTCATAGTTACCCTGTGAGCTGATATCACTGCTCCCATATTACAGATGACATTAAGGCTCAGAGAGGTTTAGTAACCTGTAAATCATGTAACAAAGATATAAAACAAGGTCTGTCTGACTTGTCATTCTACCAATGCTGCATCTAATTATGTGTAAAATAAGAACCAACAGTCTCTGAATAATGGTCTGCAGGGCTGCCCTCAAAGGAGAGTATAATGAGCTATGATACCTGGATTTTGTGATGGCATTTTAGATGCTTAGATATTTTCTATTCTTTTCAGAGTTCTTAGACAGATTCCAAATAATGAATGGCACCAGATCTATAATCACCGAATAAATGAGGGGCTACATAGTGATCATTGGGACATAATTTTAATGGAGCCAAATATAGATCCTGCAAGATTGGAGCGGTGATCACAGGGCACATGATCAGTGAGTAAGGGAGAAATTCCAGCATTACTTGTGCACTTGTGAATACCAATTTGCCCACTAAAATATTGCATAAATCTCACAAATTCATATTTTCTCATAGGATTTAGAAGTTATTTACATTTCCGATGCATTTCTGGAAAGGTGTGCATACAACAATTTTTCTGAGTCACATCATACATTTCTTTGGGCATGCCCTGTAACTTCAGAAATGCTTGTTTTCATTTCTGATTGATCTTCAGCCCCACTGCAACAGTTCCTGGAACTTCCTGTGGTCAGTGTCTGCCTTTGCTCTCTATTGAGGCTTCATCCCCCTCACCTTTTGGTGTAGTCTCTAATGATCTGTAACCAAACAACAGAGCCTGATTCAGGTTGATTTATGAAAATAACAATTTTCCTCTTTACTTTCAGCCTTGGAAGAACTTTCCCTATCCAGAACCTAGGTGAGTTTTATCTTCAAAAAGAAAAGTATCTGTCCAACCACTGACTTTCTGATGACTGAACTAGTTTTCCTCTATGGACCAGCTATGTTTCCAAACTGAACTAGCCTGGTTCGGTTTCCCCGGCACCTTGCAAGTTACCTAGTACAGAGGAAGTGATCCGTGATCCTGCCTTGCCTCCCCCTCTCATCTTGTTCTAGCCCATACTGCACTCAGCAAACATTTACTGAGTACCCAACGTGTGCCAGATATGTGCTCACCACTGGGGCTGTAGCAGTGATGGAGACCTCGCTATTGCTTTCAGGATCTCCTGAATTAGTGGGAGAGTCACACAATCAAACAGGAAAATAATAATAACATGAATTCCAAAGAACTGGCAATTTCTGAAATGCACCATGCTGTTTGAAGTCTCTTTGCCTTTGCTCTTTTAAGTCATTGATTCACTCCAATTTAACAATCTGGCAAGCTTCTAATCTATCAAGCACCCCTCATGTATGAACCCTTCCTTCATTCCACTCCCTCTGAGAGAAGTGACCAATCCCTTGCCTGTGGTACCACTGTAAGGTCTGTTTGCACAGTATGTTTGCACAAATGCCACTGTATGTAGTTCGCTAACATGTGAATTCATCCTCCCCTCCCTACTCCCCTTCTTGTCTGGGAGCTCCTTGTATGTAGGGCCAATGTTTTAATGTTTTTGGTGTTCCTGGTACCTCTCACACTTCTTGGGTCCAGAGGAATGCCCTGGCACATAGTAGTGCTCTTACCTGCCTCTTCAGAGTCTGTATCTAGCCCTTCTCCCTGGAATTATTCTAATATATTTTTAAAAAGCATGGTTGATGAGCTCTGGAGAAGCAAATATCAAAATTTCCTGGTTGAGTCTAAAAACGTGCTGAATCATGGAGAAAACCTGCTTTAGCTGGATGGGCTACCTTCCTCTGTCTCCCTGAGTTCCTGCCTGTCCCTAAACTTATGACTCTCATAAATACCTTGTAGCAGTAATGCAGTGCTGCCCACATGGTAGGGCACAGGTCAAATGATTAATTATTTAGCTCAACACTTATTGAGCTTTTACTCTTCAGACACTGCTAGATTCTGAGGTACAAAACGGAATAGAATATATTTTCTACCCTTGATCCAAGATGGGAGGGGAAGCCAGAGTAGTTGGGAGTGAGGGGTTACTTGGAGGGTAAAATGACCAAATAAATAGGAAATCACAATAAAATAGTATCACCGCTATGGAAGTTTAACAACACAGAAGTGAGGCGTGAAAACCAGCTATTCCTACCAGGGATTACACAGCATTAATGCTGGAGTTACACATGTGAATAAGATAGTCCTGCCTTGATTTTTAGTGGTTGACAAGGCAAAGTGGAGGGACTGGAGATAGATCCAGAGATAGATGTATTGTAAGACAATATGGAAGAACAAAGTGTTAGAAGTGTAGAGAAGGTATGACTGCTTGGGAGAATCAGGGAAGCATTCTCAGAGGTAAGATGATTTAGCTATATCATGAAGGGCATTGTATTTGCCAGCAGTATAAGATGTGGAAGGCATGTCTAAAGAAAAATAATAAAAAGGGAGAGTTGCTCAAATAGGATGGTGGGTTTGAGGAATTATGAGAGTCCAGACTCAAGCCAAAGTGGAGGTAAAAAGCAGCAGGAGATGAGTTTGGAAAGAAAGGTAGGAGCCAGATCACGATGAAACTTAAGTTTTATCCTACAGGCAATAGGGAGTTAGAAGATTTTAAGCGGGAATTGACACTGTGGCATTAATTGGAACGGGCAGAAACTCAAGGAAGCTATGTATATAATTGATCTGATCCTAGTCCCCTCATCTAAGATAAATGATTCATATTTGTTTAAATCTATTTTTCCCATTCATTTCATTTGGGATTGGACAGTACACTATCATTTAAACACTCTAAGCTTCATTTTTTTTCCTGGTATCTCTTCACATTTCAGTGCTAAACATGAAGATAAAAAAATGAAGGAAAAAGAGCCATGTGAATTGGAACCTAAAAACACAGAAAAGGAACCACATTCAAACCATGTTTTCAAGGTACCTATGTTCTACGGTTCCTGCAGTTTAGACATATAACAGATCAGTTCATGGGGGTGACTTTATACAGCCTGAGAGAGCTCTTCAGAAAGACAGAGTTAGAAAAGGTAAGGGCATTTGATATTGTATCAAGGAAATAAATTTAACAATGACACTAAGCTCCAGCCCCTAATTTTCCACTTTTTAGGCATGAAGCCGGCCTTAGAAGCAGGGCTGGGACTAGATTAAGTCCAACAAGAAACCCAGGGTGCAAACTATAAGGCAGTACCCACTCTCAGGTGCCATCTCTGCCCTTGAACTACCCTGGAGTGAGAGTTTCCTTAAACATTGTGCCCTAAGGCTCTGCTTAGAAGAATGACTTGTCTCTGAGCTCGGTTACCTCATCTATAAAATGAAAATAAATGATTCCTACCCAATTACCATCCCCATTCCCATGCCAATTCTACCTTGTTTGTGGTGATAAAATAATGTGCAAGAAAGTGTTTCATAAGCCATAAGCTACCATAAAAATGAAATGTATTCTTGTTGCTTTCATTAATATTAAATATGGTGAATGTGTGTATATCCATATCCAACTGACCCCATCTCCTTCAAAGCAGTTGGGTGGCAGGAGGCTTAAACAATAGATACCATCAGGGCTATTGCCAGTGCTCACATTAGATACATGTTTGAGATGTGCCTATCTTTTAATATGCAGTTGTCCCAGTGCCATCTGCAGAGGTAAGGTAAATCAAACAGCATGTTGGCTGTATGAGCCTGAACTGGCGTGTAGGTCCAGAGGCTGGGCTGGACCATGTTGGGTGTTCAGAGAGTATCAGAAAGCAGCATAATTCAAAGGATGGGGTAAGTTGCTAATTAAGAAAGACAAGGTCCAGAGCCAGGGGAGCAGCACTGGGTGTGAAAGCCAAGCCATCAATGGCTGTCAAGTTAGAGATCAGGAAAGGTTTGATCAGGAGCATATGAGACGGCAGGAGAGATACATGACTAAGTATATTAGCCATGAAAAATCGCAAGCTCTGCTCTTTTTCAATGCTGGCTATGTGGCGTAAGCCAGATATGGGCTCAAACTACTAACAAAGGGTCACTTTCTTCTTTTATGGAGTGAGTTTGGGTTCCAGAAATTGTTAAATGTTATTTAGAATATGTTAGGTGAATGAGGGGCTGCCTTCATTATGGGACTACATTGAAGGATGGTGGTCACTGTATTTCTGCAAAATATTGACTTCATTACTTTCTTGTCACTTTTCCCCATTTATACATTTAATTCTTGGTACTATGACCTAAAAGAATGCCCCTCCTCTTATTCTTCTGACGGTTTCCCTAAGATCCCACCCAAAACTCAGGATGATCCACTCCTTATATCTATTAATTACATTAGCTTTTCCCAAGTACTTTCAAATGTATTATCATAGTCAATCCTCATGTCTACTCTGTTGTAGTCAGAAGGACAATAACCTTTCTCTCATTGGACAATTATAAAACACTTAGATGGCCAAAAATACTCTAATTTTCTCTCTCTCCAGGGTCTCTTCCTGTCAGTCTATCCAGAACATTTTGAAATGTAAATGTGATCAGGGTTTTCCCCGGCCTGACTCCTAATGGTTAAGAAATAAAGCCCAAGACATTTATGCAGCCAGAAAACACATGAAGAAATGCTCATCATCACTGGCCATCAGAGAAATGCAAATCAAAACCACAGTGAGATACCATCTCACACCAGTTAGAATGGCCATCATTAAAAAATCAGGAAACAACAGGTGCTGGAGAGGATGTGGAGAAATAGGAACACTTTTACACTGTTGGTGGGACTGTAAACTAGTTCAACCATTGTGGAAGTCAGTGTGGCGATTCCTCAGGGATCTAGAACTAGAAATACCATTTGACCCAGCCATCCCATTACTGGGTATATACCCAAAGGAGTATAAATCATGCTGCTATAAAGACACATGCGCACGTATGTTTATTGCGGCACTATTCACAATAGCAAAGACTTGGAACCAACCCAAATGTCCAACAACAATAGACTGGATTAAGAAAATGTGGCACATATACACCATGGAATACTATGCAGCCATAAAAAATGAGGAGTTCGTGTCCTTTGTAGGGACATGGATGAAACTGGATAACATCATTCTCAGTAAACTATCGCAAGGACAAAAAACCAAACACCGCATGTTCTCACTCATAGGTGGGAATTGAACAATGAGAACTCATGGACACAGGAAGGCGAACATCACATTCTGGGTACTGTTGTGGGGTGGGGGGTGGGGGGGGCGGGGACAGCATTAAGAGATATACCTAATGCTAAATGACGAGCTAATGGGTACAGGAAATCAACATGGCACATGGATACATATGTAACAAACCTGCACATTGTGCACATGTACCCTAAAACCTAAAGTATAATAAAAATAAAAATAAAAATAAAAATAAAAAAAAGAAATAAAGCCCAAACTCTTTGCTTTGCATGCAAGACCCTTCATAACTCAGCCCCATTCTCATCACCAGGCTGTCTTCCCTTATCTTTTTCCTTCAACTCTTACCTTATCAGCAGCCTCCTTGCTACCCTTATAAGGACACGAACACTTCCCCAAATTCCCTGTGCCTTTTTTTTGTGCTGATTTATCTGCCAGATACTCCTTTATCCACTCTATCAATCTCCTACTGACATTTGGAAAATACAATTTAATAAAATCTGCTTTTCGAGGTCTTCTCTAACCCATCTCCCAGCCAAGAGAACCAACCTCCTCATCCTCTCTGTTTCCATGACAGTGAGCAATACTGCTGTAAATAACACTCATCACATTATACCCTAATTAATCATTTGCATGCATTATCTCCAAGACCAATGTGTTAAGAAACTCTGTCTCTACTTCTAGAGCTTAGCATGTTGTCTTGCCTTCTGTAAGTGCTTGACAAATGCTAGAGAAAGGGAGTGAAGAAAGAAGTGAGAAGGAACAGAAGAATGGTGGGTGGGAAGACAAAATGTAGGCAAAAAGAAGGAAATAAAAATGAATACATAGCATCCCTTAGAACAAGGTTCTGGGGTCAAGTCCTGCCTAGGTAGATTACTAACTGTGGAACCAGTGACCAGTTACTCAACCTCTCTAAACTCTTTACCAAGAGAACTGATGATACTTTTCTCGTGAGGTATGATGATGATTAAATTATATGGAATATAAAAAGCCTGCTCTATAGTCAGTACACCCTATATCCTGACTGCTTCCTGTGAGCTGCCTCTGTGCCAGGCATTCATTGAACATTCAGAGGTAATGAAGGATATAGTATGCACCTTCAGGAAACTTAGAGTCTAGTTCGATATTATTCAATGTTAAATAAATGATAAATAATTGTTATCCATGAGGAATGAATGAAAAACTGTACAAGTAAGCAAAGAACTGATTAGGTAAGTCAGAGCCCTACGGTACTCTCCCTTTTGCATATGTTTAGGTAGATGCCTGTGAAGGGACACCTGAAAAAATTGAGATGACCAACGTCCACACAGGTAGAAGGAACATGTTGGCTGGAAAGCAAGAGGCCATGAGTGACGTCATCCAGATAAATCCCTGCCCTGAGGGCCCGAAGCTGGCCAGGCACTCCCAAGGCCACTGTAAGTTGCATTTCTTTCTGATCTTCTTCATCATTACAATTTGTTTTATAGCTGAGCATGGCCAAAATTTTAATTTATTTTACCAATATTTATTGAACATCTATTATGTGCCAAGCAACTTGCCCTAGTGAGGAAGCGGTGCAGTAGTGGAAAAAAACACTGAATTGAAAAGCAGAAGTCTTGAGTTCAAACCTAAGCTCTAATACTTAGTAAGCCGTGTGGTAAGTGATCTCACATTCCTGCAGCTCAATTTCTTCATTTATAAAAAGAGATCATCATAATATGGACCTCACAGGGCTTTTATGAGGACCAAATCTGACAGTATATCATACGACAGGTACTCAGCAAATGTTTGTTCTTTTTTTATATATATGTGCTAGCTCCTGTTGTCTAGGCTCACATCATCATTGACATGTACTGGTGACACACTATGGTATCATTTGTTGACTTTATTCGGGTTGCATTTTACCTGCATGTTAGTCAGGACCCTTGATTGCAAGCAACAGTAATCAAACCATACTATGTTAAACACAAAAAGAAAAGGAGGTTCACCTAGCAGAAAGTCTAGTCATGGTTGGATCCAGGGACACAAACAATATCATAATGACTTGGTATCACTTTTTCCACTCCTGGTTTTGCTACCCTTTCAGTTGACACTTCAATAACAACAGAACGACCACAGTAATAGGATCTGGAATAAAGCATTTCTATACTAACCCTGTGATTTTGGGAAATGTATTTAATTTCATGTGCAAGTGGTGATACTACTACTAATTTCCTAAGGCTATTTGTCAATGCATATAAAGTTTCTGGATCATATGTTAAGTAACTATTAGTCTTTTTCATTTATTTTTATTTTGAAAAATTATACCATGCCTTACATTACAATTCATGATTTATGTGTTATCTCCCATGACACACTGTGGGCACCTTGAAATCATAGACCATTTGGTATTTTTTTCTGTATCTCTGTAACCTGGCACAGTATCAATCAAACAGGAGAAACCCAATTTAATTTTGTAGAATGAAAGGATAAATCAAACTTCAGTGTCTAAAAATATGGTGGACTAGGCAATATGAATGACTCTCTTGACTAAAACAAAGTGGAGAATAAATTTTTTAAAACGTTCATAAAAGTATCACAGAACTGATTTATAAAGAAAAGCACCCACAGGCCTGCAGTAACCAGGAAACCTGGGAGGTACATGCCAAAGCTAACTTTTGCCTTGATGATTTTTACTGAGATCCAAATCCCTATTTAGTTTTATCCCAGATTTCAAATAATTCCCTCAAAATATTCTTTAAATATTAACAATTGATAGTCAAAAATAACCTAACACAAGGAAACAACTCACAGTGAGGGAAAACCAGTGGAACAGATAGCAGAACCAACCTACAGGATATTGCAGATATTAGAATTATCAGGTATAACACATAAGATGTTTAATATGTTTTTAAAATAGGGAATAATATGAATAGAGAATAACCATATTTTAAAAATATTTGAAAAGGAAAAAATAACAATTGATAAACTGATAAAATGCAATGATTGCATTTTATATCACATTACCTATAGTTGAAAAGAAAATTAGTGAACAAAAAGATAAATCTAAAGAAATTATCCAAAATTCATTCTACAGGGGAAAATGATTTAAAAAAGAGTAAAAGAGAGGATAAAAGTCATGGAAGATAAAGTGAAAAGTCTTAAAATTGCAATAAAAACAGAAAAATCATCAGAATTCCATAAAAGGATACTGGAAAAATGAGGAAGAGGAAATAACAGATAAATACTATCTGAGAATTTTCCAAAATTTTTGAGAGAGATAAATTTGCAGAGCCAGGAACCCTAAAGTTCTCAAGCAGGATAAAGAACAGAAATCTATGCCTAGCCAAGCAAAATGAAGAACATTAAAGAATAAGAGAATATCTTAAAAGACCTTAAAAACAGACCAAGGGGAAAAACCAATCACCTACAAAAAGAAAAAAAAAACACAACTGAGTTCTGACTGCTGAGTTCTCAAGAGTGTGTAACAAGAATACAGTTTTGCTGAAAGAGATTAAATGTCTACCTGAAATTTTATGTCTCATAAAAATGTCTTTCACAAATGAAAGAAAAATAAGATGTTGTCAGACAAATAAAAACTGGGACATTTTATTGTCCAGATAAAATGCACTGAAGGAAATTCTAAAGCATGTACTTCAGGCAGAAGGAAAATAATCACAGATAGAAAGTTGTGGATGCAAGAAAAAAGTTAAGCAAAAGCATTAATTCAACAAAATAATGTCAAATTGAGGAAGGATGAAAATATTATAAAATATTGAACATTCATAGTGCTTATATTGAGAAGGTGATTAAAGTGTCCTAAGGTTGGTAATTGTTTGGGAAGAGAGTAATGGTATTAATTTGCTTTAGCCTTGAAAGAATTAGAAGAGCTAGGATACATTCATTAAAATATACCGTTAAAAGAGTGAGAAGGTAACATCACACATGTACAACCATCTGATCTTTGACAAACCTGACAAAAACAAGCAATGAGGAAAGGATTTCCTGTTTAATAAATGGTGCTGGGAAAACTGGCTAGCCATGTGCAGAAAACAGAAACTGGACCCCTTCCTTACACCTTACATAAAAATTAACTCAAGAGGGATTAAAGACTTAAATGTAAAACTTAAAACCATAAAAACCCAAGAAGAAAACCTAGGCAATACCATTCAGGACATAGGCATGGGCAAAGACTTCATGACTAAAACACCAAAAGCAATTGCAATAACAGCCAAAATTTACCAATGGGATATAATTAAACTAAAGAGCTTCTGCACAGCAAAAGCAACTATCATCAGAGTGAACAGGCAACCTTCAGAATGAGAGGGAATTTTTGGAATCTATCCATCTGACAAAGGTCTAATATCCAGAATCTAGAAGGAACTTAAACAAATTTACAAGAATAAAACAACCCCATCAAAAAGTGGGCAAAGGATATGAACAGACACTTCTCAAAAGAAGACATTTATGTAGCCAACAAACATATGAAAAAAAGCTCATCATCACTGGTCATTAGAGAAATCCAAATCAAAACCACAGTGAGATACCATCTCACGCCAGTTAGAATGACAGTTATCAAAAAGTCAGGAAACAACAGATGCTGGTGAGGCTGTGGAGAAATAGGAATGCTTTTACACTGTTGGTCAGAGTGTAAATTAGTTCAACCATTGTGGAACACAGTGTGATGATTCCTCAAGGATCTAGAACCAGAAATACCATTTGACCCAGCAATCCCATTACTGGGTATATACCCAAAGGATTATAAATAATTCTACTATAAAGATAAATGCACACATATGTTTATTGCAGCACTATTTACAATAGCAAAGACTTGGAAACAACCCATCAATGATAGACTGGATAAAGAAAATGTGGCACATATATACCATGGAATACTATGCAGCCATAAAAAAGAATGAGTTCATGTCCTTTGCAAGGACATGGATGAAGCTGGAAGCCATCATTCTCAGCAAACTAATATAGGAACAGAAAACCAAACACCACACATTCTCACTCATAAGTGGGAGTTGAACAACGAGGAATGCAAGTACACAGGGAAGGGAACATCACATACTGGGGCCTGTCAGGGGTGGGAGGCAAGGGGACAGAGAGCATTAGGACAAACACTTAGTGCAGGCAGGGCTTAAAACCTAGATGATGAGTTGATTCGTGCAGCAAACCACCATGGCACAACAAACCTGTACATTCTGCACATGTATCTCAGAACTTAAAGTAAAAAAAAAAAAAATTAAGAGTGAGAAGGTAAGTCACTGCATAGGAGAAGATATTTCCGTTATTTACATATACCGTTTATATATCAAATATATACATATTTGATAAATGACTCATACTTGGAATATACATCTATGAATGCTTGGTATTCAGAAAATATAAACTAGAAATCAATTTTTTATAAAAGAAATATAGTGAAATTAGAAAAATATTGAACAGGCCCTTCCCCAAAGAGACTATCCAAAAGGCAAATACACTATGAAAATTCAATTCTGCTACCAAATTGGCTACAATAAAAAAGATTAAAATATCAAGTGTTAGTAAAGATATGGAGCAACTAAAACTCTCATTCTCTGTGGAGATTGTAAGCTGGGACAACCATTTTGGAAAACTGTTTGGCAGTACTAAGGTTAAACATACGCATATAATATGACCTAGCAATTCAGTACTTATGTATATATCCCAATATAAGTGCACAGTTTAATGCACCAAAACACACATACAAAATGTTTATAGCAAAACTTTTTGTAATAGCCCTAAATTGGAAACTGTCCAAATGCCCATAAAAAGTAGAATGAATAAATGGTAACCTATTCACACAATAGAATAAAGTCATCAGAATGAGCAAAAAAACTATTTGCAACAATATCGACGAATCTCACAAACACAATATTGAAGGAAAGTAGGTGACACCATAGAGTGCATACTAAATTATTCCATTATTAAAACATTCAAATATAAGTACTGCTAGTTTTAGAAGTCAGGACAGTGGTCAGTCTTGTGGGTAACTATTAAAAGATAACAAATGAAAGAAAACAAATAGAAAAGAAAACAGAATGGCAGAAAGAGAAGAAACTTTTGTCAGATGAAGATAAGAAAAAAATGGAACAAATAAAAATATGTACTAAGATAGTAGATATAAATTTTTAAATATCAGTAAACACTATAAATATAATACACTAAATTCACTAGTGAGAAGGCACATGCATTCAAATCATTCGAAATTCAAATATATTAAGTGCTTTTTATGTGCCCCGCACTGTTCTAGGAAATGGGGGTGTATAGCAGTAAACAGGCAAAAATTCCTTTTCTCATGGAGGTTACTTTTGGATCAGAGGAGATGGACAATAAATAATAAAAGATCTATATTGAATGGTATTAATAGTAAATATTATGACAAAATAAAGCAAGCTAAGAGAATTAAGGAAGCAGGTGGAGGTGATAGAGGTTGCCATTTTAAAGTGCTCATAGATGACTTCAAAGACCTTAAGTAGTTGAAGAGAGCCATATGTGTATCTAGGATATAAATGACCTAGGAAGAGAAAAAAAAAGTGCAAATCCCTGAGGGAGAAATTGGCCAGATATGTTGAAGGAGCTGCAAGGAGGCCAGTGTGGCTAGAACACAGTAACTGAGGAAGAGTATAGTAGGAGATGGGGTCACAGAAATAACAAGGGACTTCTGTAGATCATTGCAAGAACTTTAGCATTTACCATAAATGAGATTTTTAAAACCACTGAAAGCTTTTAAAACTACAAGAAAGGCATGACCTGATTTGCATTTTAAAAAATCATCTGGCTTCTGTCTTGAAAATAAAATGTGAGATAAATCAGGGAGACCAGTTAGGAGGTTATTGCAATAATTTAGGTGAGAAATGGTGGTAGCTTGGAGGAGGATACTATGGTAGAATTGCTGAGATGTGTTTGAAATCGGAATATAATTTGAAACTATAGTGGACAGATGGCTTTGGATTGGAAGTGAGAAATGAGAGAGAAATGAATCAAGGATGTCTCCAAGGTTTTGGGCCTCAGCAACATAAAGGATGGAATTGCCCCTTTTATGAGATTGAATAAACTTTAGGAAGAGCAAACTTGCAGAGAGAAATTATGAGTTTGGTTTGGAATGTAATATGTTTAGACAACCAAAAGGAAATGGTGTGAAGGCTAATAAAGTATCTGGAATTCATGAGAGATGTCTAAATTGGAGATGTAAATTTGAGAGTCGTCAGTGTTTTTAAAATGAAGCCATAAACTTTTGCATTTGCTTCAGCCAAAAGGAAGGATTGAGGAAGGAAATAAATGCTGCAGACTAAGAAGCAACTGTGTGTTCAGCATCTTTATTTTATATTGGAGAAATTTACTGATAACTCCTTGAGAAAAAGCAGGACCTTATGTCTCGGAGAGCTGACATTCATTGAGATGGTTTGGGGCCTACACGCTCACTGACTTCTTGTCAGAGGATAAAATCTTATTGCTTGGTTCATTTAATTAATAGATACCAGTTAATGTGCTTGTTGTTTATTTCTCAAGTATATTACTTTCTGTTTCTGATTAATAGTTCATATCTGAATATGGCTATGAATTACCCATACCCTAAATATTAACCTATGCCAACAGATAAACAGGTGGCAGTTTTATGGTTATGACAAGTTTACAACTCTGTGAAGTAAGCCAGCATCTAGTTGTGCGAACAATCCCTATAGATTTGTTAACCTGGCACACTACCTCCTAGCTAACTCCAGAATGAATTAATGAATAATATATATTGATATGTGCTCAATCAACTTGTCTGAGAAATTTTGCTTTAAGAAATGCCGTAAGACTGGATAAGATCATCTAGATGTAGAGAGATAAGCCCCAGGGATGTACCCTGGTAGACTTCAAAGTTTGAGGTCAGGGATTAAAGGAAGAACCATCAAAGAAGGGAGTTACTAGTTTACCAGGTAACCAGCACCCTTCATAAGTATGTATTTAATCCTTGCCAAAACCACATGATTCGGTGTTAGCATCATTATCCTCAACTTCACAGAGTCATAACTGAGGCTCTACAAAGTGAGGTGGCTTGCCCAAGGATCATACATACCAAGATTGTAATCCAGTTTTAGCCCATTTAATCTGCCGTTTCTTATGCTTGCCTCCATTTCCAGTGATGTGTGTGAATGACTTTATGATGGCAGTTGATGAGATGTTTTTCAGGGGAGTTTTCTGGTTTCCTTTCAGGTGGGTATCTGGAGGTTTTGGAGTCGACTAAAGAAACTCCAGACCTGGGGGCCTCTAAGACAAGTTCCATCTCGGAGGAGATATATGATGACGTCGAGTACTCCAGGAAAGAGGTGTAAGTAACATTCCAGTCTTTCAGCAAGATGAATGTGATGAGACTTTAAATGTACAAAAATGGTCTTTGTTATTTTCTCCCATAGACCGAAGCTGAACTACTCTAGCTCATTTGCCTCAAATAGTGGTAAGTATAGGAAGACATTTCTGAAGCTGCCAGTAGGAATTGCAGAATGCTTCTATGGCTGATTAGTGATAAGATGTCTTTTAATTATTCATATTTTAATAATACCAATTTGTGGGAAGCTAAGAGAAGCAATACCGAGGTATATGCTAACAGCAATACCAAGGTATGTGCTAATAAATGCATTTAGAATCAGGAATGTGAAGATGCTGGTAAGAGCATTCTTGTGGTAAAAGTGAATTTACTTCCTTCCTGATCTTTTCACAATGTACGTCTGATTATAGGACTGTTTTTACTTAAAACACTTTCTTTTTAAGATTGGCTTCTGACATGATCTAGAGTCCTTGACTAACCTACCCCTACAGACCTCTGGAGCCTCATCTCACACTATACTCAGTCTTCATCTTTGAGACCCAGTTATGCTGACCTTCTTTTAGCTTCTATAATTTGCCAAGCTCCTACAGCAGGATATTTTCATATGCTTCTCCCTCCCTTTCCGGAATGCTCTTTCCTCCCCTGGGTCCCTTTGTTTCACTGACTCTTAATCTTCTAATATCAGCTCAATCATTATTTCCACAGGGAATATTCTCTTTGGTGTACAATCTCATAGTGCCATGGACTTCTTTTTCATAGTACTTGTCACAGTTGTAATTTTATACTTATGACTTTTTAATTAATGTCTCCTCTCCTAGATTATTACCTTCTTTATACATACCATTTTCTCCAGCCCCTAGCATAATACCAAGTACATGTTAGATATTCAAAAAAATCTGCTGAATGAAGGAATTCATGAATGAAATAGTAATTGGGAGGCATTGGTCAAAGGATACAAAATTTCAATTAGGAGAAGTACCTTCAGGAGGTTTATAGTACAACATAGGATTATAGTTAATAACAAAGTATTATATACTTGAAAATTGCTGAGAGTAGATTTTAAAATTCTCACCACAAAAAAGTATGTGAGGTAATGAATATGTTAACTGGCTTGACTTAGTCATTCCACTATGTATACAATTATCAAAACATGTTATACATCATAAGTATATATAATTATTATTTGTCAATTTTGAAATAAATTTTAGAAAAAGAAAAAGCAATGGAGTGGAGAGAATCAAATGTTACTCTAATTGATCTTCTTAGAATCTCAGAAGTTTAGAAGGAAAAAAACAACCTTAAATATCATTAAACCCAGTACACTCATTTTAAAAAGAAAATTGAAACATAGAGAAATGACTCCTCTAAGATCATTGTGTGTTAAAGTTGAGTTTTGAACCTAAAAATCCTGACCCTTATATTCAAAGTTCTTTCCATTAGACTCTGTTTCAGGATTGAATTAAAGTATATCTGTGTATGTTAAGCTTATGTGTTGGGCTAGGCCAAAGCCATGCTGTGAAGGGAGAGATTATTCAAGATCTATCTCATTTTTCATGGTTTCCCCAGCATTCAGCGCAATGCCTGATGCTTAGTAAATTCTGATTGTTATGTATTAAATACAGGAAGGAGGGAGGGTGGAAGGAAGGAATCTATTGAAGAACCAACTGTCTTTGACTAAATCAGTTCAAACTTGGAATCAGGTGGAAATGAGTCTTAATTTTCATTTATACTTACTTTTACAGAGGTTTAAGTATTTTTACCATATGCTTTTAAAAACATGTGGGTGAGTTTCAGTAAAAACTATTTAACAAAAGAAAGATCAAAGTACCTAGGAACTGGTAAGTATCTAACAATTTTTGTTAAATATGAATCTGAACTATTGCTATTATAATGAATATAAGTAGGGTTTTTTTAATTTCAGAAGAAAATAGAGAAGAAATGTATGAAGATGTCTATAAAACAAAGAACAACTACCCAAAGATAGAGTGAGTATCTCTCTTTCTTGGCTTTGTAGGCTAATGATACTTCCTGTTAGTCTAGTAAAGCCAGCGTTTAAGTGAGGACCCACCCCCCACCCACCCCACTGCCACCTCTGACTCCCATCATTATCTTTTAGAAAAGATTCACACTGAGAGTTATAATAACCTATTGTAATATTACAATTATGATCAATAGGATACTTGTAATTGTGTACAATCATATACTATATATATTAAATCATATTGTTCTCACTTTTGAGAAATACCCATTTCCCAGAGTAAATGATTTTGATATTGGGTTAGGAAATAAGTAATAAAAGAGATGTAAATATTAATAAAACTTGCTTCAATTCTATAGCTTTTTTTTGTTTTTTTTCTTTTTTTTCTTTTTTTTATTATTATACTTTAGGTTTTAGGGTACATGTGCACAATGTGCAGGTTTGTTACATATGTATCCATGTGCCATGTTGTTTTGCTGCACCCATTAACTCGTCATTTAGCATTAGGTATATCTCCTAATGCTGTCCCTCCCCCCTCCTCCCACCCCACAACAGTCCCTGGAGTGTGATGTTCCCCTTCCTGTGTCCATGAGTTCTCATTGTTCAATTCCCACCTACGAGTGAGAACATGCGGTGTTTGGTTTTTTGTCCTTGCGATAGTTTACTGAGAATGATCGTTTCCAGTTTCATCCATGTCCCTACAAAGGACATGAACTCATCATTTTTTATGGCTGCATAGTATTCCATGGTGTATTAAGAAATGTGCCAAATTTTCTTAACCCAGTCTATCGTTGTTGGACATTTGGGTTGGTTCCAAGTCTTTGCTATTGTGAATAGTGCCGCAATAAACATACGTGCGCATGTGTCTTTATAGCAGCATGATTTATAGTCCTTTGGGTATATACCCAGTAATGGGATGGCTGGGTCAAATGGTATTTCTAGTTCTAGATCCCTGAGGAATCGCCACACTGACTTCCACAGTGGTTGAACTAGTTTACAGTCCCACCAACAGTGTAAAAGTGTTCCTATTTCTCCACATCCTCTCCAGCACCTGTTGTTTCCTGACTTTTTAATGATGGCCATTCTAACTGGTGTGAGATGGTATCTCACTGTGGTTTTGATTTGCATTTCTCTGATGGCCAGTGATGATGAGCATTTTTTCATGTGTTTTTTGGCTGCATAAATGTCTTCTTTTGAGAAGTGTCTGTTCATGTCCTTCACCCACTTTTTGATGGGGTTGTTTTTTTCTTGTAAATTTGTTTGAGTTCATTGTAGATTCTGGATATTAGCCCTTTGTCAGATGAGTAGGTTGCAAAAATTTTCTCCCATTCTGTAGGTTGCCTGTTCACTCTGATGGTAGTTTCTTTTGCTGTGCATAAGCTCTTTAGTTTAATTAGATCCCATTTGTCAATTTTGGCTTTTGTTGCCATTGCTTTTGGTGTTTTAGACATGAAGTCCTTGTTTTTCCAGGAACAAATCAATGGTTATGACTTGCCTGTGTCTCTGTAAGTTAGCAAGGCTATCTCTGGGATTTGGGCTTAATATAACATGTAGTGATTCAGTGTTATCAAGAATAAAATTTGTTCAGATGGGTATTATTTGACAAGTTTAGTTATTAAGGACATGTTGTGGAAAAGAAAGCAGCAATGGTCAAAAGCAAGGAGTTTAAGGGTTCAAGGGGAAAAAGGAGACCCTGAACTGGGCATGCTGGTTGGCATGATGTGGGTATATCGTTCCCTCACTCTACCCCCTAAAGGCCCCAAAAGGATATTTGACAGAATTGTAATCATCAGCTGGGTAATCAATGTACCATCATTGCTATATTATTCAGTAAATTAAAAATCAATGATAAGAATTTCAAGAGCCAGGATTTTCTATAACGTATTTCTAGTACAGTTTGTAAAGTACATTTCCCTGAGTTATCTTTTCCTCTAAAGGGAAGACTGCTTCACAGAATAGAAATCTGCAAGATAGAGACTACTTGCGGTAATTTGTCTTGAAATATAATTACTCCCTTCATAGTTGACGTGTGTGCTACTTCATATCACATCTAAACAAAGAAAAGCATAGAATTCAATAAGGCATCTTCTTGCTCTTTCTTGAGTGGGATGTGTTTTGGACATGAAACCAAAGCCTCTGGTTCATTGTTTTTTTTATAGACTCAGGGGTACATGTGCAGGTTTGATACATAGATATATTGCCTAATGATGAGGTATGGGCTTCTAGTCTACCCATTACCCAAATAGTGAACATTTACCCAACAGGGAACTTTCCAACCCTCATTCTTCCTCCCACCCTGCCCCTTTTTGGAGTCCCCAGTGTCTGTTATTTCCATCTTTATGTCCATGTATACCTATTGTTTAGCTCCCACTTATAAGTGAGAACATGTGGCATTTGATTTTATAATACAACAGCCTTCTATCTTTAGTACTCTCTTAAATGCCATGTTATTTATATCCTGTGATTCCTCTTAGTTTAGATGGAAAAGAAGCACTGAAAAGACTGCAGCAATTCTTCAAGAAAGAAAAGGATAGATTTAAAATAAAGAAAACCAAGTCAAAAGAAAACTTAAGGTAAAAAGTCCCTTTAAGTCCCTTTCCATGAGGGGATTAACTTGGTAGATACACAGGTTGATGTTCTCCATCCAATCTCAGAAACAGTGAAGGAGGTATCAGAAACTAAAACCAAGGGTCTGGCCATCATCTGCCCCTTTCTTGTGAATTTTTTTATTGAACTACATGCACAGAGACTAATTAATGAGTAAGTGGCATGTTTCTTTGAAAAACTGGCGGAGAAAGGGTTGAAAATGAGGGTAGAGGGAAAATCTTAAGCAAAGTCCAGAAAGGAAACTTCCCTCATCATCCTTAACATCCTATTCCTGTTGTTACCACTAAGCATTACTTACCGTGTCCTTTTATGCTTTTTGGGCCCTACAAGCCCCAGTAGTTTTTATTTGTCTACTGTTCCATATTTAATTTATCTCCCTTGAGAGCAGCAATATGTGGAAGGGGGAGATGAGCTGCTCAGCTGAACAGTTTGTGTATTGCAAGGTCTTAGACCTGGAAAAGACCCTCTGAGATAACCTAGGCTAACTGCCAGTTGTGGGAGAGGTTCCAAATTCACTACCACTAGAAAGAGATGTGAGGGACCTGGATTCTAGATTCTAGTACCAGTTCTGCCATTTATTCCATGTACAACCATGGGCATATCACTTCCTTTGTACACCCACAGCATTCCAGTTTTCTCCTGCATATAATGGAAGGGGGACTCTGGAGACACTTCGCAGGCAGTAGATAGATATAGATGTAGATATTCAGGTGCGCCTCAATTTATGATCGGGTTATGTCCCAATAAACTCATTGCAACTCTAAAATATGTTAAGTTAAAAGTGCATTTAATACATCTACCAAACATCATCGCTTGGCCTAGCTCATCTTAAACATGCTCGGAATATTTACATCAGCCTACAGTTGGGCAAAAGCATCTAACACAAAGCCTGTCTATAATAAGGTGTTGACTATCTCATGTAATTTATTGAATACTGTACTGAAAGTGGAAAAAGAATGGTCTTAAGGATACTTGAAGTAGGTTTCTACTGAATACATATTGCTTTCCCACCATTGTAAAGTAGAAAAATTGTGAGTCAAACCATTGCAAGGCTGGGAACATCTGTGTGGATATACAGATATAGAGATGTATTTTGTGAAGGCAAAAGATGCTAAAATAATTTGCCCAAGTTCATTACCTATAGTGAGATGGAATTATGTTGTTCTACCCCGAAGTTCTTTTTGATTATAAAGCTTCGGAGTTTTGTGACTTTAAGTTCAACTGTCAGTTGGATCCAGATCTACCAAGAGACCCTACAAAACATGAGGTTTATAAATTGTAGTCCTGATATGGAAGAAGAGGGAGTGTGGTCAATGAGACCCTATGCACAAAGGCAGACCCTGGCCTTAGCAGATTAGATGTTTTCTGAGAGAAAATTATTGGCATGATAACCTGCAGTCCCATAATATTTGATCCAGATGAGAATGCTAATGTTTTTAAGATGCAAATCTGATTACCTTTCTCTCAAAACTATTCATTGGCTACATACAACGTTTAGAACAAATATCCAATTCCTTACCCTGGCAAGTAAATACTTCACGGCTGTCCCCATTCTACTTCTCTTGTTCTGTCTCTCACTAAAATTAACTCTCACTACCATCCCATCCACATAGCTATAAATCTCAGACTCTGCCATGGTGTCTCATGCCTCCATGCTTTGAACATGACATTCCCATGGTCTGGAATGTACCTGCCCTCCTCCAGCCTTCTTTTATTCTCAAAGTTCTAGTTTTCCCTCAAAATTCGATCAAATATTATCCCTTCTTGAATGCCTCCCCTGAACTTCTCTTCCCAAACCTGGATTACCTATGTTTCCTTTGTGTTCCCATAACATCCTGTGCACATCTTGTGACATCTGTTAATACCAGAGAAACCATTTTTCTTGGAGTCACAGAATACCAGGGCAAGAAGGGCAATCCAGCATCATCAATATGTTATTGGAGATCTGTCAGCTCATTTTTCCAAACATGGTTTTTTTCCTTAACTCTTTTGTGTCTTTTGTCAATCAACAGTGCATTTTCCATTTTGGTGCCTGATTTAGGTAAGTCTTTTGTCAATCAACAGTGCATTTTCCATTTTGGTGCCTGATTTAGGTAAGTGCCATTTGCTTATTGCAGACCAAAAGTACTCAGCTTTTGTATATTCAGAGGCAGGGAAAGAGAAATGGTAACCCTTCCTGCATTCCCACATTGATGAAAAATTGATCTGCCAAAATCAAAGAAGATGTTTCACACAGAAGTATTTTTTTACTTTGGAGAAGATGAGTAGTGTTTCTCAAGTACCTACTATATACCATGCCCTGCGGCAGATGTGTTCCTCTTAAAATCCCAGAAAAATAAATGTTATCATCCCTTTTCAGAGAAGCTGCAGGACCATATTTAAGTGATCCAGGATTTGTATTCCAGGCTCTCTGACTATGAAACTCATGCATTTTGCATTCTACCATGCTGCCTTTTGAAGGACTTGATATCCTTCATCCTAATTAAGATACTAACTGAATATGATCACATTGCCACCAGCAAACTAACTGAATTGAGAATGGATCATTAGAATGTTGTTTGCTTTTCCATTAAAATAATAGTGCATAAATTAGCACAGTGCTTGACACATAGTAGGCTGTCGATACAGGTTCAGTACATTGAATTTGTCAATTAAAGAGGGTCATGTGTTCTGTTGCTTGTTAATTTTTGTTTAGGGGTTCTAGCTATGTGGCTACCTGGATGTCACTCGAACTTGACAATTCAAAAGTATATTATATTTCACAAATATGAGTTTGCTGAACTAAAAAACAAATGACAATTATATACACCTGATAAAATCCCACATCTCAACATATCCTTGGTCTGTGTTTAAAAGAAAAAAGCTGACCTAGAACAGACACGCATTGTATCCCCACCCACATTTAAAGGTATTTAATAAAATAAGGGAGTGAATAATTATGAATAATTATACTAGAAGGTCTCAAACTTGTTCAGTGGTGAATCAAATGAAAATCATGTAATTTTATGTAGAGTGCCAAGGAATGTGAATATCCTAAAATGAAAATGCCTAATTATTATTATGCACTAAGTCAGATTCAACATTATGCAAGATTATTGTATAGGAGCAATTGCCAATGATCTGAAATAAAAACCATGGAAGAAAAATCAACATTACTGTTCTATTAAGCTGTTTCTCCCCCCTAGGAGTTAAGAAAAGACCTCTCACTATTCTAGCATATTTGTTCAATTCCAGAAAGATGGGAACTTAGTCTAAAAATGATTCTTTGAGCAACTATATTTTTCTGGAACTCTATATAAAATCAAATTAATATAAATATATATGTTTTGAGATACTGGGACATCACACTTTTTTTTTAATCTTTCAGTTGAATTTCTTCCCAAATAGAGAATATTTTTATTTGATTCTTCTAGCCTATCTGTATTCTATGATCAGATTTTGCTAAAACAGACCTGAAGATGCACCTGGATAATTAGGTAATTGGGTATAATTTGGAAAGTCAGTGCTTATATAAACCATGCTTAATAATGGACTATTTTAATTCTGTCTTGACCCTAGAATTTAAGTCTCAGGAAGTTATTATCTATGATGATGTAGACCTGAGTGAAAAAGAGTCAAGGTAAGTAATTTACCTTATTGGTCATCTCTGCTGATATTTGACCCATTTCCTGATGCTTTCTTAATTATGATCAGAGAATCATCTTTTCAGATCCTTGGAGATTGAATGAAAAGTCAACTTGAGATAGTTTTCTCACTAAGAGGAGAAAACACTGAATAACATATATGATCCAAAAGTTGTAGGTGACCACAAAAGGCATTGGACGTTTTGAGTCTGTTTCTGTTTTTTATTTTTGAATTTAGACTTGAAACTCATTTCAACACATTTTTTAAATTATCTCCAATGTATGACAACATGAAGGATAGCAAGCACTATGTGACAGAACCTCTGTATTCAAGGACTAAATAACTATAATTTATCAGAAAAGATGGCTGAATGCAGTGGCTCATGCCTGTAATTCCAGCACTTTGAGAGGCAGAGATAGCTGGATTGCCTGAGTCCAGGAGTTCAAGACCAGCCTGGGAAACATGGCAAAATCCCATCTCTACTAAACTAGCCAGGTATGGTGGCACATGCCTGTAGTCCCAGCTATTCAGGAGGCTGAGGTGGGAGGATGGCTTGAGCCTTTGAGGCAGAGGTTGTAGTGAGCCGGGATCACACCACTAGACTCCAGCCTGGGCAATGGAGCCAGGCTCTGTTTCAAAAAAAAAAAAAAAAAAGCCATCCTTAAGTTTGATGCTCCCTCTCCAGTCACTTGTTATTTATACTTTCCCTCTTAACAAATTGGTTAAAAATAAAAGTCTCCTCTGTACATGTTTGATTCATCTTTCCTTGCTCACTGCAATTAGGTTTCCTATTATACAATTGAACTTATTTTTGGTAAGGTCACTAATAACTCCTTTGTTAAATCCAATGGATACTTTTAAGCCTTTATTTGTCTTCTCTATATCTTAAACTATGAACTATGCCAGCCTCCAAAGGAAAAAAAAATACTAGTTTTTCCCTAGGTTTCTATGTTATTATTTCTTTGTTATTTGATGTTATTTTTAAGTTGACATATAATAATTGTACATATTTTCCAGGTAGACAGTGATGTTTTGACACATAAGATATATAGTGGTAAGATCAGGGTAATTAGCATATTCATCATCAAACATTTATCATTTCTTTGTGTTGAGAATATTGAATATCTCCCTTCTAGCTATTTAAAACTATATAATATATTATTGTTAACTATAGTCATCCTATGGTAGCTGTATTAGTCCATTTTTACACTGCTATAAAGAAACACCTGAGACTAGGTAATTAATAAAGGAAAGAAGCTTAACTGACTCGCAGTTCTGCGTGTCTGGTGAGGCCTCAGGAAACTTACAATCATGGCAGAAGGGGAAGAGGCACATATTACATGGTGGCAGGCAAGAGAGAGAAGAGAAAGTGAAGGGGGAAGAACCCCTTATAAAGCCATCAGAACTCATGAGAACTCATTCACTATCATGAGAACACTATGTGGGAAACTGCCCCCATAATCCAGTCACCTCCCTCCCTCGACACATGAGGATTACAATTCAAGGTGAGGTTTAGGTGGAGACACAAAGCCTGACCATATCAGTGGTACAGAACACTAGAACATATTCCTCATATCTCACTGTATATTGTATCCTAAACTAATCTCTCCCTATTCCCTACTTTCCCAGGCTTTAGCATCCTCTGTTCTACTCTTTATTTCTATGAGAGCAACCTTTTTTAGCTTTCATATATGAGTGAGAACATGTGGTGCTTAACTTTCTATTCCTGGCTTATTTCACTTAATGTCCTCCACTTCTATCCATGTTGCTGTGAATGACATGATTTCATTCTTTTTTATGGCTGAATAGTGCTCTGCCGTGTGTATGTTTATCACATTTTCTTTACCATTCATTTGATGTTGGATACTTAAGTTGATTCCATATGTTGGCTATTGCATATAGTGCTGCAATAAACATGGGAGCATAGATGTCTCTTTGATATAATGATTTCATTTCCTTTGGATTAATACCCAGCAATGGAAATGCTGAATCATATGATAGTTCTATTTGTAGTTTTTTAGGAACCTCCATACTGTTATTCACAGGTGCTGTACTATTTATATTCCCACTAAGAATGAAGAGAGTTTCCTATTCTCCAAATCCTTGCTAGCATCTGATTTTTTTTTGTCTTTTTGATGATTGCCATCCTAACAGGGATGAAATGATACCTCATTGTGGCTTTGATTTGCATTTCCCTGGTGATTAGTGATGTTGAACATTTTAAAATATGTTTATTGGTCATTTTATTTATTTTTTATTATACTTTAAGTTTTAGGGTACAAGTGCACAATGGGCAGGTTTGTTACATAGGTATACATGTGCCCTGTTGGTTTGCTGCACCCATCAACTCATCATTTACATTAAGTATTTCTCCTAATGCTATCCCTCCCCCAGCCCCTCACCCCCCAACAAGTCCCAGTGTGTGATGTTCCCCACCCTGTGTCCAAGTGTTCTCATTGTTCAATTCCTAAATATGAGTGAGAACATGTGGTGTTTGGTTTCCTGTCCTTGTGATAGTTTGCTCAGAATGAAGGTTTCCAGCTTCATTCCATGTCCCTGCAAAGGACATGAACTCATCCTTTTTGTGGCTGCATAGTATTCCATGGTGTGTATGTGCCATGTTTTCTTAATCCAGTCTATCATTGAAGGACATTTGGGTTGGTTCCAAGTCTTTGCTATTTAAAAGACACAGACTGGCAAATTGGATAAAGAGTCAAGACCCATCAGTGTGCTGTATTCAGGAGACCCATCTCACGTGCAGAGACACACATAGGCTCAAAATAAAGGGATGGAGGAAGATCTACCAAGCAAATGGAAAGCAAAAAAAAGCAGGGGTTGCAATCCTAGCCTCAGATAAAACAGACTTTAAACCAACAAAGATCAAAACAGACAAAGAAGGCCATTACATTATGGTAAAGGGATCAATTCAACAAGAAGAGCTAACTATCCTAAATATATATGCACCCAACACAGGAGCACCCAGATTCACAAAGCAAGTCCTTAGAGATCTACAAAGAGACTTAGACTCCCACACAATAATAATGGGAGACTTTAACACCCCACTGTAAATATTAAACAGATCAACAAGACAGAAGGTTAACAAAGATATCCAGGACTTGAACTCAGCTCTGCACCAAGCGGACCTAATAGACATCTACAGAACTCTCCACCCCAAATCAACAGAATATACATTCTTCTCAGCACCACATCGCACTTATTCTAAAATTGACCACATAATTGGAAGTAAAGCACTCCTCAGCAAATGTGAAAGAACAGAAATCATAACAAACTGCCTCTCAGACCACAGTGCAATCAAATTAGAACTCAGGATTAAGAAACTCATTCAAAACTGCACAACTACATGGAAACTGAACAACTTGCTTCTGAATGATTACTGGGTAAATAATGAAATGAAGGCAGAAATAAAGATCTTCTTTGAAACCAATGAGAACAAAGACACAATGTACCAGAATCTCTGGGACACATTTAAAGCAGTGTGTAGAGGGAAATTTATAGCACTAAATGCCCACAAGAGAAAGCAGGAAAGATCTAAAATCGACACCCTAACTTCACAATTAAAAGAACTAGAGAAGCAAGAGCAAACAAATTCAAAAGCTAACAGAAGGCAAGAAATAACTAAGATCAGAGCAGAACTGAAGGAGATAGAGACACACAAAAAAACCTTCAAAAAAATCAATGAATCCAGGAGCTGGTTTTTTGAAAAGATCAACAAAACTGATAGACCACTAGCAAGACTAATAAAGAAGAAAATAGAGAAGAATCAAATAGACGCAATAAAAAATGATAAAGGGGATATCACCACCGATCCCACAGAAATACAAACTACCATCAGAATACTATAAACACCTCTACGCAAATAAACTATTGGTCATTTTAATGTCATCTTTTGAGAAATGTCTGTTCATTTGCCCATTTTTTAATTGAATTTTTTTTTCTGTTTTGCTGTTTGAGTTCCTTGTATATTCTGGGTATTAATCACCTGTCAGATTAATAGCTTGCAAATATTTTTCTCCATTCTGTAAGTTGTCTTTTCACTCTGTTGATTGTTTCTTTTACTGTGCAGAAGCTCTTTAGATTGCTGAAATCCCATTTGTTCATTTTTGCTTTGTTACCTGTGCTATTGAGGTCTTAGTCATAAAACCTTTTCTTTTTCTTAAAAAATAATTCATAAAAATCAAAAGAAAACAAAAAGTTGTAAAGCATGGTAAAACAAATTGCCCTGAACCTATCATTCGACTTAAGAACTAGAACATAACGAATACCTTGGTCTCTTTCCCTTGTACACATCATGTATCCTTTCCCTCAAGGTAACTGTTCTCATAAATTTGGTGTTTTCATTTCCTTGTTCAAAATAAAAATAGTTTTAACAAACATATGATACAAATATTGTTTCATTTGGGATTTGAACATTATGAAAATGAGACACTGTATATAGAGTTCTGTAACTGTTTTTACTCAAGTATAATCTTTCATTTTTCCTTTCATTTTAATGTTCTATAGTATTCCATTGTATGTGTATACCATAATTCATTTATCCATTCCATTGTTGATAAGTATTGGGGTAGTTCCTAATTTGGGGCCCTTACAAATAATACTGCCACAGATATTCTTATGGCTCCTGTGAATGTGTGCAGGAATTTTTCTAGAACATATACTTAGAAGGGGAAAAATGCAAATTATAGGGAATGCAAATTCATAAGAAAATGCCAACTTGTTTTCCAAAGTGGTCATACCACTATGACCATCCATTTCATTCTCTCTGCTCATCTATTTCCTCCCTTGTACTGTAAAACTTTGAGTGATCAGTTTAAAGGATTGTTGCAATACTTACTTTGAAAACCAAATGAGTTAACATATGTAAAAGACCTGACATATACATGCTAAAAAGTACTAGTTCCTTCTATAATAAATACCTTCTCCCTTCCCTGCATCCTCTTTTGCCTGGAATCACTAATATTACACGCTAGTTGGCTTAGCCTTGTTTCACAATGGAGTTCAGTTACATTATTCACATTTTAGAGGCAAAAAAAAAATGAGGCTCATAAAGGAGATGAAATGTGATTATAAGCAGGATGATCTCTTGCATCTGGTTTCAAATTTGGATTACCACACATCAGGGGTCAGCAAACTATGGCCTGAGGACCAAATATGGCCTGCCACTTGTTTCTGTGTATAAAGTTGCAACAGTAGAGTTGAAGAGTTGCCATAGAGATAATATGGCCTGCAAAGCCTAAAATATTTACTATATGGCCTTTCCGTGGATTATCAAAATATATTTCTACATGACTTTTTAATTTTTTGTAAAACATAATTGCCCATGAAGTGTTGATGGTTCCATGAATATATAATTCAGTCTTAATGTACTTGCTCAAAATATATTTCTCCTCAGAGATGAAGATAAACTGAAAATGTGGAAGCCCAAGTTTCTGACACCAAAGGAAAAAAAAGAGAAAAACGGTGCTGAAGAATCAGAAAGGTGGGAACACAGAGGCACTTCTATTATAGCTTATCTGCTGCAATTTATACCTCTTACTAGCTGTGTGGCCTTAGATAAGTAATGAAATTTGATTCTCAGCTTTTTCATCTACAAAATGAGAATAACAACACCTACATCATAATACAGTTGAGAGGATTAAAAAGAGACAAAGAATATAAAAATATTAAGTGTCATACACATGTATCTTCATCATCTTCCTCCCTACTTTTGGTGGATAGGAAGTCAGAGAAAATTTCAAGTTAGCCATTTTCAAACAATGACAAATTTCCAGTCTTCTTTTAGGTGTAAGAACTTCCCTCTCTAAGATATAACGTAAATAAAACACCAATTAGAACTTAAATGTAACTCTGAGAAAAAAAACAACTAGGTATCATATAGTAAGATTGATTTCCCTAAAATATAATTCTAGTTATGACTATAATTAGTGTTAGAATTTTAAAAGAAAATGTTTTACTGAGTCAAGATCTAACCTGCATTCATATAATTAAATTTCCCAAGTGGTTGTGAGAGGATGTTTTTACTGAGGCAGGTAGTTTCTTACTACTCTCTGATCCCATCTTCTCAATTGCTAGGACATGGGGCAGGATATGAGGTACTTTCTCAACAAATGACTTGGGGAAATATTTGTCTAAATAGTCACTGACATGTGGACATTGTGTAGTCTGTCTGCACCGGGAAACCTGTTAGAAAAGTCCTACTGGGGTGCACCAAAGGAAACCAGACATTAGTGTCTGAGGCTCAGAGGATGGCATTGGATGGCCCTTCTCATAAGTTTATTTTCTTTAAGTTTAGACTTGATGTAATTTATTTTTCTCAGGCTGGAAAGATGTATTAACAGACTAGAAAAGCAACTTTCTATCTTAAACTTCATACTTTTACATACATTTGTACAGCATAACAAAACAGAATTCCAAGAGAGGAACTATTAGTAACATTTTTTATCTGTCCCCCAAAAAGCTTTTTAGTATGTTGATAACTACAAATAAGTCTTCTTAGGAAACAATTTTTCCAGTGCCTTTTAATTTTTTTTACAACAGAGTGATATAACAGTATACTTTTATTCTGAACCAAGTAAATTAGAAAACATTACTGTAAGGCTAGTTATTTCTGTATCAATTTCTATGTGCTCTTTGATCTTTTTTAAATGATTTCTACCATAATGTATTCCACCAGTAAGTAAGAAATGCTTTCTATATTAGTTCAACCCTTTTATTATTCTTTTGTCAATCAAAGATGATGGCAAGTTTAAAGAGAAGTTGGGCAAGGGTATCTGTCTTAGTCTGTTTGTGTTGCTAGAAAGGAATATCTGAGGCTGGGTAATTTATAAAGAAAAGAGGTTTATTTAGTTCATGGTTCTATAGACTATACAAGAAGCATGACATTGGCATCTGCTTCTGGTGAAGGCCTCAGGCTGCTTCTACTCATGGCAGAAGGTGAAGAAGAATGTGCAGAGATCACATGGCTAGAAAGGAAGCGAGAGAGACAAGTGAGGTGCCAGGCTCATTTTAACAAATGAGATGCCAGGCTCCAGGAAACTATGAGAGTGGTAACACACTCATTACCAAGAGGACGGCAGCAAGCCATTCATGAGGGTGACAACCCCATGACCCAAACAACTCCCATTAGGCCCCACCTCCAACATTAAGGACCAAATGTCAACATGAAGTTTGGGGGAGTCAAATATCCAAACCATAGCAGTATCCCAGGTATAACAGCATGAAAAGGATAGCCCACTTTCTAAGATGACCCAAGTAAACATTGTAATGTGTAGGGAAATGGGCAGCTGATGAAGCTGGAAAGATGATTGGGCCAGATTATAAAATGCTAATTAATTTAGACTTTATCCTATTGGCAATAGAGAGAAATTGAAAGGTTTTAAGCAAGAGAGTGACGTAACTAAATTTTAGAAAAATGACTCTGTAGGCAGGTATGCCAATGAATTTGAGGAAGGAGAGGTAAGACGAAGATGGCATCTCAGGCAATAAGTAGTGATAATCCGAAATATGGCAGTGGCTGTAATGTTGGAAATAAACAAATGTAGGAGACACTTTGGAAAAAAACTGACAGGACTTGGTTGACTTTTTTACTTCTGTCAATACATTAAACTGCTAAAAAGAAGAACCAAATCTCACGTGAAGAGCAACAGGGCGGACTAAATATAATCAGCTTCTTCTGTAGGGTTATTTACTTTTATGTGCTGAAATTCTTGCACATGTTTTATGGCATCTTTCTTTATTTTCTTAATGGTATTCATCCTCCAAATCATTCAGCAAACTGGAGAGCTCTTTGATTGAACCATGTAGACTTGTGATCCCCAATTAGGTTTAACAACTTAGAAATCCACACAAAGTAAGCTGCTTACTTATTTTTACTGGTTTCCATTAAATAGTCTGAAGGTGAATGGGAACATTTATAAATTTCCTAAACATAAAAAAAAGTTATATCTCTAAGTCTCATTCAGATAAGTTTCTTGTTTACCTTCATTTGTTTAACTAATGTGAGTTTATTCCAAGTTATTATATTGGCATCAAAAATATTTTTTTAATTGTGGGGAAAAGCAATTGGTATTACCCTGATCAGTTGTTTGACAGTTTGCTCTAATGGAAATATGTGTGTGTATTTGTATTATGAACCTACACAGGCGTGTGTACATATACACAAACACAGATGCATGACTTTGTCTATTATTTTATATAAAATTATGCACACAAAAAATTATACCTGAATTTATCCTGAAATGAAGTGACTTTGTAGACTCAGAAACTTAAGAGTTTTATTATAGTACGTTTTACCCTATCTGCACATTTCTTGCTAGTTTCTCTCCTAGAAATTTCTTCAAAACCAAGAAGCAAAACTTAGAAAAGAACAGAATGAAAAGAGAAGAAAAACTATTTAGAGAAAGGTTTAAGGTACGTTCTCTTCTGAAGGTAAAAATTAGCAATATTAACAGCTAGGAGCTTTCATTAAAAAAAAAAAATCTGTAAGTATGCTGTGCCTCTGCCTCTCTGAGATACAGACATGATCTTTGACACAAAAAGCCAGCATTTCATTCCTATTTTTGCCTGATACATTTCTATATTGTTATGTCTGTACATGCTATTCCTTCTTCCTGGAAAAACTGCTAAGTTGTTCTTGAAGGCTCTGTTCAAATGTCACCCACTCCTCCCTAACTCGTCCAGGTTAAGTTATTCCTTCAGCACATTTTATATATCTATTTTACACATGTCTTTTATAACACTGATTAGTTGTATTAAAGCATTGTGTGTGTGTAGGTGTGTGGTGTGTGTGTGTGTGTGTGTGTGTGTGTGTGTGTGTGTGTGTGAATCTTGAGCTAATTAATCTCTTGAGTCCTTTTTGAGAAAGAAACCCTGTCTCATTCAAGTTTGTTCCCCAGGGCCTGACATAAAACTGTAAGCATAGTGTTTGGTAAATGAATGCCTAAATAAACAAGCAAATGAGTAACAAAATGAACAAATGAATGATGCAGCATCCGAAGCGCTCTGCCTTCTTATTCTGTTATTAAGAGTCCATGGGACATTTTTTCATTATTCTAAAGCTCAAACTTTCCTGATTTCAAATATTGTCAAAGTGAGGATTATTAACTATGAAACATACTGAGCACCTTCCATGTGCTAGACACTGGATTGAGAGAGACAAAGTGTGCATCCTCCTCATAGTCACTACGCTGCCTAAAATTTTTCAAAAATTCCCCCTTGCAAAATGGTTAAAGTTTAGGCTTCTTAACATGGCATAGAAAGCTCTTTATGTCTTGACCTTTGTGTATCTTCCTGGCTTTATCTCTTGCCACTCTTTGCCTTGCACTTTCTGCTTTGGCAACAAACTGCTCATAGTTCTGTCCCTTGAGTGAACCTCCACCTCTATCTATCTTTGTCTTGCTATTTCATCCCTCTAAGTGCTTCCTTGGTCTGTTCCAACTATCTGATACACCTTTGCACTTTTCTCCATCTGACTAGTTCTTGTTCATTTATCAAGCCCCAGCCGAGGAATCTCCTCTTCTCCAGGAAGACTTGCCCAAATCTTCTAATTAAATAAATTACTCTTCTTCCGTTTACCTATGTACTTGAGCAATCTCTAGCTTATCACACATTAATATAATTGGAATCACATGTTCATCATATTAAACTATGAGCTCCTAGAGGACAAAGGTTATTTTATTTATGTTTGTATCCATGTGCAGAGCAGAATAAGGCTGCTTAGCATTTTGTAAACATGCGTAAAATATTTTTTAGATGAACTAAAATAGGAATGTACACAAATCTCTCATAATCACTGATAATTCCTGTTTGAACCAAAGCTGACTGGGGTTACTATATCTAGAAATTGTGATATGTTATTATCTACTACAACCCTGATGTTATTTGATTAATTCAAAAACAACAGTGAGGCAATTACTGATTGAAAAGACCCTTATATTCCATCCAATCCTTTTTTACCTCTCTGTGTTTTTGATTGTTTCATGTGGGAAAGATATTCCATTTCCTGTATATGTGCATAATTCCATTCTTATTACCTGTAGTGGGTTTCCTTGATAGGTCATTTCAATAATTTTTATCCAGCTCAAATCATAAAACATTGGATAACTCATTTGTGCAAGGCACTGAGGGTACAAAGATGAATAAGACTGTCTACTATTTTCATTTGATAAGACAGTATGTTATTAAATTCTATAATAGGAATAGATATAAAGTACAGTTAAGACAGTAAATTATATATGGCAGTCATAACAGCCCTCATGTGAAGTGGTTAAGAGAAAGAAGAGTATTTCAAGTAAACAGCATGTATTCAAGGATTGTCATGTAGCTTGATGCAGCTTCAGTAAAGGGGACAAAGATAGAGGGATAGGGAATGACAGTATGCAAAGGACCCCGAATGTCAAGCTAAGCAGTGTGGATCTCATCCTGAAAGCAAAAAGGAGTTTTTAGAACTTTATAAATAGAAGGGTGACCTAATTAGCTTTGTATTTTAAGAAATCACTATGAATTCACAGTGAGCAATGGCCTGTAAAGGATAAAAAAGTCAGTAAGGAAGCGATTACTTTGTTAAGTAAAGGAAAAATCTATCTTGTATTTCTGATGTCACTTGGTATAGGTTGATCTTGTAATTTATGATCTGAACACAGGACACTTCTAAGAGTGGAAGGAGGCACTCTTAATCATAATAATAAACAGCTATAGATAGATAGATACATTAGTTATAAACAGACAATATCCTGGGCAAAAGGAGATATTTGGTCACACTAATTTGGAGAAGTAGGTACCTGTAATCTAAGCTGTGTATTCTGGAACTATTTATTTGTGGTCAACAGATTTCAGTGCATTAGAAAGTGATGTGCTGCAGATGTATAGGTCAGTTTGTCAGGAAAAGATTCCCAAGGTCAGGAATTGAATTTCTCAGGAGTTTCTAACAAAATGCCTGCCTGCCTGTGAATACAAAAGGAGACTGGGAATTGCCCCCAACTGGATACAGCCAATTCCCACTACTTTAAAATAACACAGAGAAAAAGCATGGAAAGAGTGTCATCTAGAAATGATAGGTATGTAAGAATATTATAAGCTTTAAGGCACTACACAGAGGTTTTAGTAATGGAACAGTTAACTACCATCCATGGTGCTTAATTCATACCTATGTTACAACTCGTCCAGCAGGGCTCATTCTAGTACAATTAAATAACGGTTGTGCAAACACTGGGGTCTGTCCAGGGATAGGGTGCGGGGAGGGAGAGCATTAGAAAGGATGGCTAATGCATGCTGGGCTTAATATCTAGGTGATGGGTTGATAGGTGCAGTAAACCACTATGGCACACATTTACCTATGTAACAAACCTGCACATCCTGCACATGTACCCCATACCTAAAAAGAATAATTTTAAAAAAATTTGAGAGAAAAAAATAATAATGGTTTGAAAACATTTTGAAAGTATAATCATACCAAACAAATGTGAGATTGCACCATTTTACTATTATTTTCTTAAACGACTTTCCTTTAACTGTATACTTTCCTATCTTCTCTTCCCATATGTGTTATTTAACTAGTCAATAGTATCTTGAGTTTATTTTGAAGTTACTATATTATATCCTCCATTAATTTTGTTATGAAAAATAACTATGCAAGGATGCTCTGATTAGTAATTTCTCATTTCAGTACGACAAAGACATTATTGTCATCAACACAGCAGTGGCCTGTTCCAATAATTCAAGAAATGGAACATTTGATTTGCCAATAAGTCCTGGAGAAGAATTGGAAGTCATTGATACCACCGAACAAAATCTAGTGATATGTCGTAATTCTAAAGGCAAATGTAAGTATATTTGCTTATCTTTCATAACATTTCATTGTTTTTAAAAAATCTTAAAATGCTTTTTAAAAAGCATTTTCTCTATAACTTTCAAATTAACAGTGATTTTTGTTTCTATAGATGGATATGTGCTCATTGAACATCTAGATTTCAAGTAAGCTGTTTGATTTTATACTTTAAATCATGAGTTCCTAAAACATTGTTGTATACATTAGTCTCAAGAGAAGACTACTGAATTTATTGAAATTCAGATAAATTTTAAAAATTAGACATGCAGTGCCCTATTCTATAAGGATTATGTTGGAAGAGAGTTTATTATTGTCTCTCCTGAGTATGCTATCAAACTTCTCTACACAGCTTTATAAACATTTTAAAAGAACACAAACATATTAAACTAGATCAGAAATTCCCTAGAAATCTCCCACTCAACTGTTTCATTGTCCTATATTTTAAAATGTTTGCATATTTTTCTTTTTTCTCAGGCATCAAAGTTGGTCACCTTAGAAAGATCAAGATCAAATGCTATGGACTGCACAAGGGAGAACTAGTCCTAAGAGCCTAGTACTGCATTACATCAGTTTCAGTTTACATGTCAAAATTTTGAGATGGTGGAATCTGAGGAAACTTTCGTTCTGAACTTAAAAGAGAAAAATAAAAACAAATCCTCAACATTTAGATGTTGGTTTTACTCCTAAAAGGTTATCTTTCAATGTCTATTTCAGTATCTACTTCACTGCCAGTTCAAGAGAATGTGAAACAGTATGTGTTAGCATTTGAGCACTTATTTAATGAGCCATATCCAAAGTTAGAAATCATGCCTTATGGCACCTAGTCAGTTGTGCAGATGGTTAGTTTGCTTCTAATATTAGTACATGAGTGTTTGTAATTTCTAGATGTTGTGCATTCAAACTTGGTATAATTTAATTCTGAACAGTAAACAGTGTAACCAAGGTCTTTTAAATACTCAAGTTTAAGGTATAATCTTAATTATGGCTCAGTCTTTAAAAAAAGTATAAATGTCCTTTTACTTTATCACAAAAATAAACTCATATGAATACTGTTCCACATTTGTTTCTTTTGGGAACAGTTTGCCAAAAAATAATTTATTCCTAAATTCACCCATCATTTTAAGAAGTGCCCAAATGTACTTAACAAAATAATATATATGCTGTATTGCTTTAAAACATCTTTTTGTCCAAAATAAGAACAATTGTCATTATTTTGTCTATGCTCAAATAACTATTCAAATAATAGCATTCATATGTACTTTCATTTATATGGAATTAAATAAAAATTTAAAAGCTGAGCTGTAACATCTATTCTGTTTTTTAAATGAGGTGCACTGCATGTCAATAAGAGAAATAAATTCTACATATGCATTTAACAGTTTCAAATTTTCAAGTGGCTTTTTCAGCACTGAAAAACTGGAGAATTTCACTCAGTTCTTTAAGCAGGGTTATTCTGGCCTTCACAAGTGTGATGGAATTTGTTTCCATGGCCTTGTTCTTTATATTGAGGCCATTTTTTTTTAAGCTTCTAGGTTCTTTTATCTTCCTTTTCATGTTCCAAATGACATTTGTCAATAAAGGCCAAGCTTATTCTAAAAGACAGGAATCAAAGATATTCAAAAAGTTCAGAGTTTAGAGAAGGAAATCTGCAGAGATTATTACAAATAACATAATTAAACAAGATATGAATGGAACAGCTAAAGGATTAAAAAATATTTTACAGAGAAGGTAACACTGAAGCTTCATCTTTAAATATGTTTGTTTATTAGACAAGGAACAGAGATGGAAGATCCATGCTCTGTCTGATGATTGATTATGAAGAAATTCAAAGTAAATGGAGCGTAGAATGTCCAGTGGGAAATGGCAAGAGCTGTTTGGAATGGGGTAAGGTGGGGCTAGAATGTGACAGACTTCACTTGTACCTTTTCCTTTAAAGAGTAAGGAGTCATTTAAGGGTTAAGCAGGAAGAAAATGCCAGTTATTTGGGGGACAGGAAGAAAATGCCAGATATTTGGGGGATGGCAAGCAATCACCAATATGGATAATAGAGAAGAGATGAATTGTTTTTGCAATATTCTAGGCAAAAGGGCATTACAGCTTAAGACAGCAGCAACTGAAATATATGGCACAGGAGCCCCATTAGAGGTATTACAGAGGTAAAACAGAATGTCTTGATAACTAATTAGATGTAGCGGTGAGAAAGAAGGAGAATTAGGGAATGGCTTTGAGACTTCTTTTCTGGGAGATGAAATTAAGGCTGGTACCAAAGATTGGAAATATATTTCTGCTTAGACTAGAGACCAAACTCTGGACCCCCTGAACTAAATCTACCACCCAGTGAGAGGCAATTGCAGCCCTCTCCTGCTCTCCAGGACAATAATTGTTAGAGTAGGCATTGCAGAAGACAAGGCTAAGTATGGTCTGTGGGCAAGAAGAGTATATGACTATGTTGAGCAGAAATCTTTCATGCCATGCAGTAATCCTGTCCAACAGAGAATCATATACCATACATCACTCTTGCCACTTCACCAAGCCATTAAGCCTTTTAAATCTTGGAGTGACAGTGGGACTAAATTTGAATTCAGATAGGTTTGTCCCCTGCACTTTCCACCTCGTTACATGGCCCCTTGTTCTAATTTGACTCAGCTCTTTGCATCTCAATTTTCTCATTATTAAAACAGGCCTAGGCCGGGCACGGTGGCTCCCGCCTGTAATCCCAGTACTTTGGGAGGCTGAGGTGGGCGGATCACTTGAGGTCAGGAGTTGGATACCAGCCTGGCCGATATGATGAAACCCTGTCTCTACTAAAAATACAACAATTAGCTAGGTGTGCTAGTGCATGCCTGTAATTCCAGCTACTCAGGAGGCTGAGACAGGAGAATCGCTTGAACCTGGGAGGCAGAGGTTGCAGTGAGCTGAAATCATGCCACTGTACTCCAGGCTCGGTGACAGAGTGAGACTCCGTCTAAAAAATGATAAATAATAATAATAAGAAAAAACAGAGCTAATAACTCTCATCTTGTCTACTTCACAGGGTAGTTGTTATGCTATAATGTAATAATATAAAAGTAGTCTAAAATCCTGAATACACACTACTGTGTAAGTGGTGTCATTTTTGTACCTGGCTTTTTCTAAAGTTGGAAGACGCTGAAAACAAAAATACATTTTTAAAATTCAAATTGTAAGACTTGAAAGAATGGCTGTTAAGTAATGTTTTTGCATAGACAGTTCAGGATTAAAAGCCTATTAAATAGCATATACTAAAGTATAAACTATTTTGTCTAATATAAACTAGTACCTAAATATTATTTATTGATATGGTATAGGTTTTTAGAAAACATGATGGTTTTTCTATCCTTTCTATCCATACTTAATGCAGTTATGTTTCTACTTCATTAATATCAGCCACATTTCCTCCATTCTTGGAATCAAAGCATCAAAACTATATTTCTCACATTATTAATCTGCAAGGTTTCAAAATATAAACACCATAACTGAGACTTCAGTGATATTCTAAGCAGATGTCATCTGTCTCCTAAAAACCCTAACTGAGCATAAAGCTTCAATGGAAAGACTAAGTTTACCTTTTATTGTCAATTTTGTATAAAAATATAGTAAAGATAATGGCATCATCAGATAAAAGGCAGCATAATAAAGCACTTTACTGTAACAGAGACTTAACACTGGCCTACTCATAAACCCATTGATAGATAGGCCAGGCCCTCCAGCAACCTTAAGATGTCCCAAGACCTCCCTTCCCACTTCTGAGTTTCTCTGTGATATACTCACTCTTCTAAGATGTCATAGCAACCTTCTTGACCAGGCCTTCTCCTGCAAATCTTCAAAACTTTTAAAAGGTATATTCTAGGGGGAACAAATGGAAGAGGAAAAATATGAACATACAATAATAAAACTAAGAAGTGGCTGCTTATTATGGGTGAGATTTTTCTCAGATTCTTTAAATTTCCTTCACTTCTCAAATTTCCTATAGGAAGCATCTATTATCTATGCAATTTAGGAAATAAAAAATATTTTCACTAATAAAAACAAATCCATTCTTTTCCTTCAAGTTTAGAAAAAGCAAATTGAAAACTTTACCTGTATATCCTGATTTTAATATGCTTGCATTTTTCTTTTTCATGAGGGCTAAAGTATGTTTTTCAAAAAGCACATAGTCCAGGTGGGCCCAACTTAATCACATAAGCCCTTAAAATTTGAAAAGGAAGGCAGTAAAGTCAGTCTCAGCAAGTCAGAAACATGTAGTTGAAGAGGAGGAAGAAGAGATCCAAACCATAAGCCACTTGTTGCTGGTTTTGAAGATGAAGGGAGCCATGGGCCAAGGAATGATGATGGCCTCTAGAAGCTTTAAATGATTCCTAGCCAATAGCCAAAAAGGCAACGAGGACCTCAATCCTACAGCAGCATGGAACGAAATTCTGCCAACAACTCAATGCAACTGGAAACAGACTCTCCTCCACAGCCCAGCCCTATCAATGCTTTGGTTTTCAGCTTGTGTGACTTGAGGCAGAAAAACCAGCTAAGCCTGCTGGATTTCTGACATATAGAACAATAAGATAATTTGTATTTTAAGTTGTTAAGTTTGTAGTAATTTGTTACAGCAACAGTAGAAAGCCAATGCAATAGCTCAAGTTAAAAACTGTAATGTACAACTAAGATGACAAAAATGAAAAAAGATGGAGTGAAATCGCCAATGAATATAGGCAATCTTTTCCACTAATAACTTTCCTGTAACTATTAGTTGGCATGCAGAATACCAGCATAATGATGGAGCAGAAACAAAAATGGCTTTCAAATGAATCAGAGACTTTAATTTGATTTTGCGAAAAAAGCTTATAAGCAATCAGATAGGCTGCTTTTCTCTTTTGTGTTTGTTACCTATGAGTTTCATACAGTGCAAACATTAATTAGGAAGAATCTGTAACTATGAAATGCTAGGTAATTCACGAAGACATCTTTTCCATATGGTTACTGAAAGACAAATCCTTCCCATATCATTTAACACTCACAAAAAGTATATAACAAACAAAACTGAAATTTGAATCGGAGTTTATTTGAAAAGAAAAGCACTGGAAGTCTGTTTTTTTCTTGAAACCAATTACAAAAAGTGGTCCCAACTTCAACAATTAAAAAAAATTTTCAATAAATATATAATGAAATACTCCAACGGGTCAATGTATCAACCTATGGATTTTCTTTTCTTTTTCAAAGGTAGGCTAAGAATGAATGAATGCAGGATGTTTTTGAAAAAAAGTAAATATTATATCCTATATTATGATTGTCATGACACAACCAAATGACTGTTAATTTTCAGTTTTATTTGTTGCACTCAAAATCCACTGTACATTTAAGCACACATGACAAAGAACACAACCATTCTTCCTAAAACAATAAAGGTACTACCCTTAGAGTTCACAGTTCTATAACAACTTTACATTAAATGTTCAAAACATTGTACAATCACAGATATTTGTGAAGTCTTGAGAGCTGTATTTTGGTACATTAAGGCAGCTTCAGCCAACATTTTAAGAGATTCTGAGTATTTGTTACAACACAGGACAAGTTTGATATTTGAATACTTGAGGTCTCAAGAAATATTAAATGTCACCTAACACTACCACAATTTGTGAAACTGTGATCTTACCTAAAAATCAAGATACTCATCCTATCAGTATCAAAGATACTTATTTTTTTTAAAAAAGGAATTTACACTGAATGTGGGGATATAAACCCTGTATTTAAACAAGGGCTTTCAAACAGTTGCTCACACACATCTGTGAGGTAGCTTATTATCCACATTTTGTAAATGGAAAAACTAAATGAGGTTATGTGACTTGCTGCTGCTTCAGCAGCCAAAGGAAGAAACTGATTCCAAGTTAGATTTTATTCTTAGCTCTGAGTTGTTTCCTTGACAAACTTTTTAAAGGGTTAAAATATAAAAACTGTCATTCATTGCATTCATTTTTAGAGCATGAGAAGGTAGCCAAATGTTATGTTTACCAAGGTGACTTATAAAGTCAATCAACATGAAAGAAGTAGGAAAACACATTTAGTGAACAACTTCTGATAGTGACAGTGAGAGGTTTGACCAAGGGCACTCAATCAGGCAGATGCAAACAACATGATCATTTGTAGGAGGCAGATCTAAGGAGAACTGAGAGGGATTAGAAAACAAGAAAATATAGTTTAAACAAGTTTTTAGTATTACTCTTCTTATAATTTAAGGGAGAAGGCACAATTTAGTGTTTTGTTTTGTTTTGTTTTGTTTTGTTTAGAACAGTGGATCTCTTTTCCACTTTAGGAAAATGTTATCTGTCTAGAAAAATGGCCATTTTTGGTAGCAAAACTTATTTTAAAGAAATGTGTAACTGTGAAAAATACACGTTTAAATTAGTAGAAAAAAATTAACAATGCAATTCTCCTTGGCTAGAATGTTTTTGTTCCTCCTTGAAATTTTAAATCAATACAAAGTAGCAACCCTCCTTGCCCACCTCAAAAAAGGTCACACTGTATGCACTGTATGAACCTTGTCAAAATTCTATGTACTATTCAAAAAAGTTTTCATGCCAGGATATTCTCCAAATTCTTTTTTCATTTTTTTTCTGGAGAGTGCTCTATTCTAGGATTTAATTACTCTTTAAACATAATTGAAATTTACCTACCCTGCTTGTCCAAACAATCAAGAGCCACTTCCATAAAATCTAAACTACTTTAGATATAAACCATTTTTACCAAAAGTCACATACATAGTCACAACTGCAAACTGGCATTGCTATGCAAGGCTGGCAGTAAACATTCACATTAGCTTGCAAAATTAACACAGGCCTACAGTCTGATAACTCTTCTAGACCCAGCCTGATTCTTATCAGGCTATGGCTGAAGAAGTTTAATTAAAACTCAATCCAGTCTAGACTGTGCGACCTGTTCTTTGTGCTGTTACTGTTCAGTGGCATCAAATGCATCATAATTACAGGTGGAAAGGCTAGTAAGGATGCCAGCAACTTGTTTAAATGAAGTTTTTATAATTTTTAAAGCTCAAACATAAGTACATTTCAAAGTTTTATAAGGTTTGGGAGAAACTCTATCAAGCTAATAATAATTCAGTGTTTGTAAATTAGAAATATATTCTATGAAAATAGTTATATCATGTAATATACATACAAAATGAAAAATTATCAATCTGCATATGAAATTTGGATAAGACTAATTCAGATAATAGTCAAAAACTATAACAATTTAGACAGGGACTGGGGCTAGTTTTCTTTTTCCTTTTTTTTTTTTTTTTTTTTTTGAGACAGAGTCTTGTGCTGTTGCCCAGGCTGGCATGCAGTGGCATGATCTTGGTTTATTGCAACCTCTGCCTCCCAGGTTCAAGAGATTCCTGTGCCTCAGCCTCTCGAGTAGCTGGGATTACAAGCAGCCTGTCACCACACCAGATAATTTTTGTATTTTTAGTAGAGACGAGGTTTCACCATGTTGGCCAGACTGGTCTCGAACTCCTGAACTCGGGTGATCCACCCACCTTGGCCTCCTAAAGTGCTGGGATTATAGGCATGAGCCACCACGCCCGGCCTAGTTTTCCTTTTTCAAAAATGATTGTGCTGTAAGAATCACATAAAATTATAAGAAGAATCATGTTTTAAAGTTTCTTCAGTATTTTTAAGCACCCTCAATAACTTAGAAATACTTATAAAAACCAATATGCTAATCATAAATACTTCAGGTAATTATATTTCGTTAGTACAATCAACTGGTTAAAATAAACTAAGAACTATTTATTTAAGACTACTTTATGTCACTCTAAGACTTGAAAGCAATACATCTGTGTTTATTTTTATTACTCAACCACTCTGATGTTTTATTAATTCAGACTGTTCTTCCCCAGAGGAAAGGTGGTTTCCTATAAAGAGCAATTGATCACTGCTGGATACCTGTATGGTGTTAAAGCTTTATGAAGAGCTTTCTGGTCCTGCTTCCTCATCTGGAAATGGCAAAAATGCTTTCTCTGGTTACCTCTCAAAGTTATTGTAATAGTAAGTAAACGATATGAAGGGTCTCTATATCAAAAAATCACTATAAAAAATATATGGAACACTTTCATCACTCCAAATTTGTAATGCTTTGCTTCATGCCAAATGGATATGATGTTTCACCGTGTTTGGTTTTCTGGATGATTTTTGCCATTTGCATTCCTCTGGCAGCTGTATTTAGAAAAATATTCAAGTATATACCTTTGACATGCCTCACCAAATCAAAACAGAAACATTCACACTTGTATAAAAACTCTAAATATATAAAAAGTGAACACTAACACAAATCGTATGGAAAAGCAGAAAAGAACTTTAAAGCTCAAAGGTACCTTAGAAGTGTTAAAATCTACCTTTCTCATTTTAGGAGTTATAAAAATGAGGCCAAACATAGGATGTGACTTACCAATAGATTGCACATATCCCTCGTCCAGAGTTTTTAATAGAGTCTTTGAGAACTACTATTAAAATAAATTACATTCCCTATTTAAAAAGCCACAGGGTGACACAGGAGAACCAAGTAAATAAATTCAAGATTGAAAAGGTTTGGGTCTTTAAAAACAAACAAAAACAGACAAAACTGTGAACATGTCTAGCATTTAGATACTGAGCTTTTACAACCATTAATAGGATGTAAATTATTAACCAGTGAATAGACAAAGTGGTGTCTGTGGCAGGCATGTTCCAGGTTTTTATATTTTATAAACGTAAAGTGAGGTGCCTACATTAACTCAGTACACTGCACATTATTCGATGCTACAGATAAATCCAAACAGATCAAAAATCTATAATAGTTGTTTATGATTATTTTCTAAACTATGTCTCATTTAACAGTAAAAATCAATTTGTATTCCCTGAGTACAAACTGGCCAGGGAATAAGAAAAAGCAAACCCAGAATTATAAAACTGTCCTGAAAAACCCATTTGCAGAAAATGGAGAATTGTTTGTGCCACATATAGCCAATACCCTGACATAGAAATACAATTATTTCTAATTAATTTAGCCTCCGGGATTCTCTTTATAGATAGCTAGTATAAAGGAATGTAAACACTAGAGATTACAAAAGTGTCTCTTAAAAGGTTAATCAAAACAAAAACCCAACTTGTAAATGGTTTGCCTACTTCCCTCCCTGCATATTCTATTTGAGAAGGTAGCTGTTCCTACACTGAAATATAAGGAATTAGATCTTCATATGGTATCCCAAAAAAAAGTATTTAGAAAATGTTCACTGACTACACATTTTAAAAGTAAGAATCAGTGACACTGATTCATTACCCACAGAGCCATAAGCATGACTCACTAGTCTCTTAGACTTTTTTTTTTTAACAAGTAATCTTGTTTCAGGTTTTTCAGTCACCCATCCATAAAAATAATGTTGCACTCAAATAATAACACAAGATGATTAAGAAAACCAAGGTGTCATGAAACAAGTTGCAGACATAGAAAATTCTATTTAATCCAGCATTCACTCATGATGAACACATCTGCAAGTTAAAACAAAATGATTCTGATTTTCAATCAGATTCTCTCAACAACCAGTAAGAGAAAAGGAAGTGTTAATTATTAACTACCCTAATTATGTCATTCTGGGACAATATTTTCTTAAAAAATGTATTTCCCAAATTTGCCTTTTTTCATGGGATATTGAGTTTTTTAAAATGAAAAATTAATTTGGGCAAAGTTCAACAAAGTTATATGGCTTTCTTTTTTTCACAGTAAGACCTGTCAAAGTCTTTAATGCTGACATCCACTGTCATCTTCGAGGGGAAGAGTAGCATGCAACATTTTTCAAACTTAGTCCATGCAATCTTTTTTTCTGTGGAGCATCTCACAGGATATACTTTGGGAAATGCTGTTCTAGAACTACATGGAGTCCATTTCCATGATATAACTAAGGCCTTATCTATAACCTAATAATAGAAGCTCTTCTCCCGAGTCTTAACTGGAGGAAATTATTCTTAGCCCACATCTACCTACCACATCCAGAGTTTGCAAGACTGAATTGTGGAAATTTGGGGCTAACAACTGATTCTTTCCCTCTATCTGCCCATGAGCAACTAAAAGCCTGCTGTAACAATGTTCTAGCTCTAATTGTGCTGGACTGCGTCTCCTGAAATCTTCGCTCTAAAAACCAACCACCTAGATTCACAAAATAGCTGTTTTAAAAACATACACATAAAAGAACCCTAACTGTGACCATTAGTTCTCCTAAAATTCAGTAGGTAAATATCAAACTACAGCTGTTCATAAATACTGGCAAGAATTAGAAAACAGTAAATAATTAACTCTCAAAAAACAATCATCCATATAAGGTAATTTTGATATGAACAACTTTTTAATATCTGACCTATTAGACTAATGGAGCTAAAACACCACTGGATTCCTTCTGTTTCTCTGCCTTCAAAATTTTTGTGGATTTTGTCATTGGGGTTAAGTAATCTGATTAGTTCCTTATTTCTAAGATAACTCCATTCATAATCAGGCAAATATTATGAGGTGGCCCTGTTTTTTCCCAAAACAGGCATGTACCCATTTAAAGAACCCAAAACTATGCCATATCTATAATACACCAGGCTAACACAGCAGGACTGCTTATCACTATACAAATAATCACGTAAAAATTACCCTTTGGTGCCACAAGATGGCAGTCTTTCAATAATTAAACCTTAAACTATCTCAAATTGCAACCCGCCCTCTTTCCCAAATTGGTGAACGATTCTTTTATTTTGATATTAAGAAGTTGGACTTATAAGTTATTTAACACCAGTTTTTAAAAGATCTGCAAAGCCATATGATGTGACACAACGCAAACTCCTGATTCAAAGAATATTTAAAGATAGACACACTTGTTTTCCACTAACACAGGAGAAACTGAGTCTAACATTCTCATTTGCTTCTTGATAGAACATACATTACTTTTGGCAAAGAGAAGCCTGTCAAGGTAATGTCATTTTTTTGTTTTCAAGAGCTTAATGTTTTTTAGGGTAATCCAGGTAAATAAGTGTTAATTACAACATAAAAATAACAAATGAATAAATACAAATTAGATAAATTACACAGAATTTAAAATTAAATACTTTTACTAAAACAAAATATAATCAATAAACTATTATCTACCCTGCTATAGTTTGTGTTTTTTTAATCTTAAAAAAAAACCTGCACAAAGCAAAACAAACAAACAAAAAACTGGTTTTTGCTTAAAAGCACTGGTGTGTGAATATATATATATATATATTTAAGATAAAAATTTTTTCTTGATGTTCAAAGCTTCCCTGCCCTATCAGGTTCAACAGTGAAGGTCATAGCCAGCCCTTAGGGCCAGAACAGTGTTTTCAAACTTGGACTAGAAAAGATTCAAAGCTATATCAATCAACCACTGAGGATCAAACAATGAACAAAGACAATAGTGACTAGGTTAGGTGGGGTGAAGCCAGTGGCTTCCAATGAAGAATGAGCATTATGACCTGCACCAGGACTCTAACACCTAACACACAAAATAAAGATCAAAGATAAGGATTCTCATTTAAGGGACTGTTGGTACTTTGCTTTGTTTCATTTTAACTATTTTATCACTGTTGGTGAAATGCAAAAATAAATAGAGCCAAAAAGAATTTGAGAAAGGTAGATTTTCAAGACATTTTTTAAATGACATAAGTTTATGTAAAAGACAAAAGTTGTTGCAATTCCAGATGTTCCAATATTAATTTGAAACTTGAAGGCTCTTATTATTCAGGGAAATCTCAAGATAAAAATCCTGAGTTAGTTTCAGCTGTTTTTAAGAAACCTGAAAATTGTGGTTACCTGTTACATGACCACAGTCCTTCTGTTGAATACACGAGGCAGTATTTGTACAAATACTGTTAGAAAAACTTGGCTTCTGAAATCTTGGAGGCAGGTTTTTAAGATTTCAACATTTAAATAATATCTTACTCGTGGTTCTTTTACTTTTTAATCTTCTTTTGTTAAAATAAATTGGGGGCATAAACACAGCATAAAGCCTACTGAAATTTAGCAAGTAAACTGGATTTACCTACACCAAACAGTAAAGCAAGGAGATGTTGCCAAACCACCCTTACATTGAGATGGTTCACCAGTGTGGTGTGTTAATCATCTGTAGTGAACTCATTGTTGTAATTAAAAAATCTTCATCGATATTAACCTATTAAAGATATTGCCTATGTGAATTTATCACAGGCACAATAGAATTACAGATTTCTACAAGTAAATAAGATGTCAGATATTTTGTTTTCAGTAATTTCAATAGCATTGTGTGTCCCCTGGAAATAATTCATGTCTCTCAGTTAGTATTGCAGTGGATATTATCCAAAAGTAAGATAAAAATTTAAAGAATATATCTGATTTTCATAGTGCAATAACAGAAAGAGAGACAGATCAACGGGCTAAAGTAGTAATCAGACTGGCACACATTTCAAAAAAATCCATGGTGTGACTGCCCAGGCGAGGTGAAACTGAAGACAATGTGCTACCGGTCAAAGAGCCAGTGAGAGAGCCAGAAAGTGAATGGCTCTCTGCAGTTGTGGAATCAAAACTTGATCTTGGTCTGTGTAAGCCAGCAGCAGAACAGGAACGCTGAGGTGTTGAGGAACCAGACCTCTGCTCCACTACTTCATCTGAAATGGACCAAAGAAGAGCAATTTATATGGAAAGTATATATGCCCAAGCCCTTCCTATGAATTTATGATATTCAGAATATTAAGTAAACACATCTGAGCAAGGGCAACTTAATAATGAATGTCATGTTTCAGTGTTGTAGAAGCACAGTCCTCTTTCTTCCAACAATCATTACAAACATCGCTACCAATCACAACACTGGCACACAGTCAAAATGTGGCCTCAAGTCCTTCTCAAATCGGAGTATTCGGCACTGATATTGGAATCAAATTGATATCTCTGTATGTGAAGAAAGCATATCCTTGACAACTTATTTTTTTCTAACATATCAACAAAAAAAATCATTAAGGTAAAAATAAAAGTTACCATCATATATTGCCTTGGGGAGGTGGGGGGCAAAGTGAGAGAAATCTTGTTAAAACTGCAGATTCTACGATTCCCAGGACCAATCTCCAGAAATTCTGATTTGATAGGTCTGGAGTGGTTCCCAGGGATCTGTGTTTTAATAACAACAACATGTAATTTTGATGAAAGAGGTCTGGGATCCATATAAACACTACCATACATAGTTGATGGTAGCTCAAGAGTAAAATTTAAATGCTTTGTTTAAAACGACTTCCCTAACTCTAAACTCAGTTCCATTCTTGTTCCATCCAGCACCTGACCCTTGGTTTATTCTGGTTTTATCCCACTTGGGCCTCTGAAATGAATAATTGGATTTGGTTTACCCAAGTTTAATTCTTGGCACACACTAAGTTCTTGGACATGACAATTTTCCCTGAAGTCTTTGGCTCCTTGACTGCCATGGGTACGTAAATCCAACCCAAATCCCAATGGAGACCTATCTGGTCACCTGGCCACCCAGGATGAGGAAAGGTGATGAAGGGGAAAGTTTAGACACTACAATACTAACTAATAAAATATGAATGGAGAAATGTGACAAAGAATCTGACAAGTCAGTTAATTTTAAAAAGTAAAACCTGCTTCCCTGTTGTTCCTTACTTGTGCTCCAAGGCCAACACTTCAAATGATTCTTTTATACCACGGAGATACTTCTTGTGGAAAGACGCCAGGTAAGAGGTATTCAACATGTCTTTCATCCTTTTCACTCCACTTACATTTTGGTTAAGTCTAGATTGCTTAAAAACCAGTGCAGGACCTACCCACCGGATGTCTTCAAGATGATTTTAACATCTGGTCAACTAGGGCCAAGTTTTATCTTCTCAGAGCTCATGCATGCATAGCTTCCTTACCATCAATGCTTTTAAAGTCCAAAAGATAGCTCCTGTTATCAACCAGGTAAAGTTGTAAGCTCATTTTCACGTAATTGCCAGTCACTGGATTTTTTCTTCTTACACGAAGATGGTATGCATTCACTACCTAAAGTGAAAAATCAATAAAAATAATAAACTACAAAATATCTACCTTTTTATGAAAAAAAAAGTCAAAACAAGTAATTAATAGGGGTGAGGTAGGAAAGGAATATCGAATAATTTTTTTATATTACCAGTAGTTTACTTTAGCATTTATTTAATCCCCACTAGCAGTACTGTATGGCAATTAAGATTTAAAGGAAAAGCTACTTGAATAAATTTGGGGTACTGAAGAAAAAAGTGAAAGATAAAAGAAAAACTTACAGAGAACCCAGAGATTACATAGGGTCTAGCTTTCACTCTAGATAAGCATCAACTCTAAAACATCAATTCTAATTTGGTTGTCCAGTCTCTGCCTGAACATGTTCATGGATGATTATGGAGTTGAAGGAACAAAGAGGACCAGGCACAGTGGCTCATGCCTGTAATTCCAGCACTTTGGGAGGCCAAGGTGGGTGGATTGCCTGAGCCCAGGAGCTTGAGACCAGCCTGGGCAACATGGTGAAACCCCATCTCTACAAAAACATACAAAAAAAATCAGCCGAGTGTGGTGGCAGGCGCCTGTAGTCCCAGCTACTAGGGAGGCTGAGGTGAGTGGATAGCCCGACCCTGGGTTGCAGTGAGCCAAGATCGCGCCACTGCACTCCAGCCTGGGCAACAGAGTGAGACCCTGTCTCAAAAACAAACAAACAACAACAACAAAAAAACAAACAAACAAAACAAAACAAAACAACACTGCTTTGGATTTTCAAAACATCTGTGGTACTAGTTTCAAAATGTTTCAGTACAGAATTTTAAAAATGTTAACATCTCTTTTTTAACTAAATAAGACTGCTCCAAAACAGAGAGACCTGTTTTTTAAATGATTTTAAGAAAATATTCATTTCATGTATAAATAATAAAATGAAAATGACTGATTTATTTGAACATGTCAAATGCATATTTATGTGGTAAGTTTGCACATTTTTCTTCCTTTAAAAGTTCACAATCCTCAAGAAAAGAACAAGAGTGAAAGGCATATCTGAAAAGAAAAAATTCCCCTCCCCACACATATATTCAAATAGAACAAATGAAATTGAGCACTAATTTTTAAGAAAAGCAAACTGTGGGCTGAGAGTAAGGAAAATATACTCTAAGTATTAAAAGCACTAGCCAAATAAAAGAGAATATCACAACTTGGAGAAAAGTGTTTATTGACTGAATAAATATGTCCTGATGATATAATTTGTATTAACCACTAGTTATTACAGCCACCTGCCTCTGTCACCTAAAAAAAAAGAAAAATATCTTCCCTAAAAAAAAAGAGAAAGTAAAAACATACTATTTTTGAAGACATTCATGATTTTTCATTGCTATGATGCATGCTGAAACTGGTAAGCTATTTTCTCAGATGATTTCTAGTTGATTACTTTTTTCTTGTCCAAGAACACTTCTATAATTCAAAATATGTTGGTTCCCAGTATCAACCACTTTTCATCCTTATAGAGGTTATTTGTTTTGTTTTTAATGTGCACAGCATATTACTAGAAAAAGTTGGGATTAATACTCAACTCAGGAGCTCAGAGCAGCTTATAATATAGAAAAATGGCTTCTACAAATGATCTTACTACATTATAATTTCCTACCTTCCATTCAAAATCCAGCTGCTTCATAGCTCGGTAAACTTCAGCCATAATGTCATACGGTTTGCTCTGACTTCGGATTCCAAGATGCCACTTGGCTTTTTTCACAGCTAAAGATTTGGGCTTAGTCGTATTCAGTGCATCCAATGGACATCTTGCTTTGGGGCTGTCTGCTATAAGAGGTGGCATCCTTTCTGGATGAGGTTTCAGGCCTGGGGGAATATGCATGGCACTATCATCCATAAAAGAACCAGATGGAGGACTAGAGGCGAGGTAGAACTCACTGGCTTGGTTCATTATTCTCCGATTGTCAATGATAAGATGATAAGCCACTGCAAGCTGGTCTTGAGGGTCACCACTATATAAACTGTTCATTACTTCTGATTCTGTACATTCAAATTTTTCACACACTTCTTTCACAGCCTCATCATCAATGACATTAGCATCATAGGAAGGGTCTTCAGGAAATAAGTAACTGGGCAAATCTTGTTTAAACCATTCATGCTCTCTAGGAAAAACACCACAATACACTATTGTAAGACACGGTTTGGCAAGTCCAGATAATTTAGACATAGGGCAATATAATAGAATATAATCAAAAGATCTGGTCTGTAGACCTAGCTCTGCCACTTACTAGCTATGTGATCCTGAGCAAGTTAATTACCCACTACCCTTGAATAACCACGGTTATTAAGACTTGGCATTTGGACGACGTTTTCTCAAAAATGAAAAAAGCGAGCCCATCGCTTTAAGGAAAACAACCAGCAACACTTGTTGCCAATGATAAAATTCAAGCTTTCAAGCAAAAATTTCAAACTTTGTATTATTTGTGTGAGTTTAACAGCTTCTCAATACTTAAAGACTTTCTGATAAAGGTGGTGTTAATAATAATAAATATGCTTTTTTTCTTTTCTAACCACTTATCTGAGTGAGGTCAGACCTTTACACACTTCAACTAATACAATTTAATGCAACAGACTGAATGAAGAAGGTATGAGAACCACACTTCAGCTAATACAAAATAGTGCAACAGATTCAATGAAGAACGTATGAGAACCTAGCTGTCTTTGATATAAAGTCATTCTTCTCACAATTTTTTTTGGAAAATATGGTTATTTTTCATGAAAGATGTATTATTTAACACAGTTATTTTTAAATAAATTACATATTTTCTTAATTTCTCAGTTTTAATTCTAATATAGTAAATATTGATAGAGACAACCTACATTTTAAAAAATTCCCCTTGAGGTCCTCAATAATTTTTAAGAGTTACAAGATTTTAAAATCAAAAAGTTTGAGAACTGCTCTCCTAAGCCTTATTTTCTCACACTTCTGGGCCTTTGCGCTTGATGTTACTATTGTTATCCTAGAATACCAAACTATTTTCATCTAACACAAACTACTCCTTCGAGATTGTTTAGGCATTATTACCTGGTAGAATTGGACATCCCCTAAGTTCGGATGAAGATATATTTTGACTGAATGTCTTCTATTCACTGATTAATTTATTTTTGAATATTTACTGAAGACATACTATGGACAAAAAGAAACATTCCTCACAAAGATTATATTTTAGCTGAATAGAGATTAAACAAATATATATAAAATATAGTTACAAATATACAAATATGCAAATCCTGTGATAAAGATTGCAAGAGAAATTGCATAGAGTAAAATGAGAGTATATAATTTAGAATGAGAGGCAGGTGATCAGGGAAGCCACTCTGAGTAATATTTAAGCTGACACTAGAATGATCTGAAGTCAGCTATGCAAAGAGTTGCGGAACAGATATTCTCAGCAAAAGAAACAATATGTGCAAAGACCATGAGACAAGAAAGAGTTATGCTGTGCTCTAGGAACTGGAATGAGCTCAACATCATGAAAGAAGAATGAGTTATGAGATGGAGTGCCAAATGAAATCAGGTATTTCTAAGAATTGTAGGCCATAAAAAGGAAATCTCATGATTTGAACTGGTGGCTGATGAAAATCATTGAAGCATTTTAAAGAGACAGGGTAACATAACCTAGTTATCATTCTGTAAAGATCATTTTGTTTGTGGTATAGAAAATGAATTGAAAAGATAAAAATGATGATGGTGATGCTAGTTGCAATAGTCCAAGTAAGAAATAATGGTGTGTCAGGCCCTGAGGATATGTACAAAGATAAAACTTCTACAGCTACTAGACTTTTCTATCACAATACATTCTTTTAGTTGTTGATTTTTTTCTTAATCTTGCCCAGTAAACTGACAACTTCTTGAAATAGTGACCATACCTTATTTAGCTCTACCCTACTACCTAGTAGAGTAAATGCTCAATGCTGCATATATGATAAATAGACAAAGTATGGACACAAAAAACAATTCATTCATGTGTTTATTGGCTATATAATAATATTAAGCACCTATTAATGTTCAGCAATAAAAATAACTTGAGATAGATCTTTTCTATGTATTTTTTTGAGATGGAGTCTCACTCTGTCACCCAGGCTGGAGTGCAGTAGCGCAATCTTGGCTCACTGCAACCTCTGCCTCCCAGGTTCAAGTGATTCTCCTGTCTCAGCCTCCCGAGTACCTGGGATTACAGGTGCGCATCACCACACCCAGTTACAAAAGAAGTAAAAGAAGACAAAAATTATGTTACATGTCTAATATTTTTAAAATATCAATGACAAATAGAAAAGTTAAGCACTTTCAAAGTAAACTCAAAAAATCTATTATTCCATAAAACAATAAAATACTAGCAAAAACTGTGAAAATCAACTTTTTCAGAACCCTGGAAATTAACCAAAAACTGTGAAAATCAACTTTTTCAGAACCCTGGAAATTAACCAAAGGCTTGCAACAATCCGAAGACTGTTTATTCAAGAAAAATGGCTGAATCTCAGTAAGAAAGGTGAGATTTTTGGCTTTTTAAGTTGCCCTAAGTCCACTTCCCTTTGTCCAGCTCCATGGCAGCCTTGAAAACCAATAGCCTCATAATCATAGAGCTGAGAAAACAGGAGCTTAACAATCACTGGGGCATTGAGGTGGGGAGAATAGAGGAGCAGAATAGTTTAGAGCTCCCCAAAAATCTTACCATGAGAGAACTGTCATTATTTTACATGTCTAGCAGTTCTCTGGAAACCTCCACTAACAAGCCTGGTTTTTATGTGAACTGACTCAGAGTTCACTCCTGCAAACAGCCTTCTCCCCAGGGCATTTGTTAAAAAAGAAAAAAAAAAAATCAATGGCAACTGTCTAACATCCCAACTGCCTGAAGCAGCACTGAAAGTTGGGTAAACAAAAAGCTGACCAAAACACTTAAAAGGAAAAATTAGGAAACACAATTTCCAGAGGGGTCTTTGGAAAGCTCTGATATATTTCTGGGACTCGAAAAGGCCAGAAACAAATGCAGGGTTGTATGTTTGCCCGAGAAAAAACTGAAAGGGCCATAATTTCTCACCACTGGCAGATTTTGAGGCTCTGCATAAGCAGGAAGTGCAGGCTAAGGCAGAGTTACAACTGCCTGTTGCAGCACTGAGGATATACCCCAACATCACACAGAGCCCATCAGCAAAGGATGGGAGACTTATTAGATCAGGGCATTTAAGGAAATTTTTATCTAATCACTAGCTGATCATTAAGCTAACCAAAGAGAGATTTCAGTAGCCATATATAAAAAAGAATACAGATTTTACAGAATCAGATCAGGAAAATCACTAAACAAACAAACAGGAGCAGCAGCAACAACATACGACAATTATAAACTCTAGGTATATACACCCAAGAGAAATGAAAGCATAGCCATACAAACTGTGTATGTAAATGTTCATGGAAACAGTAGTCATAAAAGCCACAAATTAGAAACAATTCAATCTTCATCAACTAATGCATAAACAAAATGTAGTATATTCATACACTGGAATATTTTTCAAGGAAAAAAAATGAAGTACTAACACATGCTACAGTAGGAAAGTACTTTGTAAACATTATGCTAAATGACAGACGCCAGATACAAAAGACCACATACTGTATGATTCCATTTATATGAAATGTCCAGAACAGGCACAGACATAGAAAGTAGATTAGTGGTTGCCAGGGGATAGGAGGAAGGGGAAATGGGGAGTGACTGTTAATGTGTATAGTTTCTTTCAGGGGTGATAAAAAAGCTCTGGAATTAGATGGCCATAATGATTATGGAACTTTGTGAATATACTAAAAGCCAGTGAATTATACAATCTAAAGGGATAAATTTATGATATGCGAATTATATTTTAAAAATTAATTTTAAAAAACAATAAGGAAACAATCGACATTGATTTCTAACTCATTAATTTAGTCAAATGACCATAATTGCTTGTAATAACTGACAATCTTAAAAGCCATCCTTCTAGCTTTTGATTTTCAGGAGTCAGTTTCTGAACCAACTCTACCAAAGTGAGCAATAACTAGGATGTTTATGTAGGTTCATCTGAGACAAAAGCAATTTACTTCACATGGGCTATTATACAGGCAACAGAAATTATATTTTTCTATCACTACTACCTGATACCTGAAATTGATATATGACTTAAGGTTAGATTATAAAGACTATCAAATTTTAGAAACCTCATGATATGCCCAAATTTCTTTAAGTGTGGCTAAAAGATTTTCAAATATTCCCTCAAAAATAATAATAGCTAATATTATGTTCTAAACATTGTTCTAAAAGCTTTAATTATATTAAGTTGAATATTTGCAGTTTCTGATATTCAATCATTTTTAGGCCTACTTAAATGGCAATTTCACATGGTTTGATCTATGACTACACTCCCCAAAATTCTAATATATGTGGGAAGTAACTAAGTTGCACATAGCTAATAAACAGATGCACTGGGATTTGTGCTCAGTTGAACTTCAGACCTCTCACTTTAACTATGATAACATTAATACTATTACTAAGCTTAAGATACCTGGAGAACACAAAGATGTGTTTTCCATGAAGATAATATCTGCCTTGTTTACCACTATATTCCCAGCACCTAGCACAAGACCTTGCACAGAGCAGATGTGAAATAAATATTTGTTGAATGAATAAAAACGAAAATGGATAAATAAGCAAATAAATATGAAGACATATTTTCGAACTTCCAATGGCTATCTTACAAGAAAATGATAGATGTACAAAAATAATATTGAGACAGTAAGTATATAGTAGCATAAGAGATAAAATATGATAGATTGAAAGAAGGATAGATATCACCGAACTGATGTAACAATTTGTAATAGTAGAAATGGCACAGGTTTTGAATTCAGGTTAAGTTCCAAGTTGAGCCCCGTTGTGCTCCTTATTAGCTGTGTAATTTCCAACAAACATAGATTTACTCAACATTTAATATGTGTTAGACCTTGTGCATTTTGCTATGAATTAATAATTGGTCCCCAATTTAAAGTAATTTATAATTTAATAGGGGCAAACAGATACATAAATCATGATGTAACCTTTCTGAGCTTCAGTTTCATGGTTTGTAAAATGGTTTATAGCTATCTATGAAAAGTCAATGCAATAACATAAGTCAAGCCATAAAGCAAAATGCTTGGTATTTTTTAATTTTTCAATGATCAGTAATTCTTTTCCCTATTGAACTATATTTTATCAAATCAAGAATTCCCAAACATTGGCCAGACGTGGTGGCTCATGCCTGTAATCCTAGCACTTTGGGAGGCCAAGATGGGAAAATTGCTTTAGGCCAGGAGTTCAAGACCAGCCTGGTAAACATAGCAAGACCCCATCTCTTTAAAAAAAAAAAAAAAAAAAAAAAAAGAATTAAATGAAAAGAATTCCCAAACACTAAAAAATTGAATATAGATAAGTAAATATATATGATATAAGTAAAAAAAGATGAAAACTATAGATTCAAGTTATCATATTAGTACAGAGATGAATAATACTTTCATGCCATCTACCTATGTACAAATTAACTGTTCCCAGTAAACGTATTTACATTTGTCTTCTGAAGTCTATAAATATGCAAACATCTGTTTTAAAGCAATGAATCAGTATTATTACCATTTGACTTTTTTTTAAATAAAAAAATATTTTAATATAGATGGGCTCTCACTATGTTGACCAGGCTAGTCTTGACCTTCTGGGCTCAAGCAATCTTCCCATCTCAGCCTCGCAAAGTGTTGGGATTACAGGCATGAGCCACTGCCCCCAGCCTATTACTATTCTAAATGTATATGCTGATATGAGCAGCTGCAAATATATCAGCATGTCTAATTTTCTAAGGAAAAGTCAATTAACAGAAGTATATATGCTAAAGAACTACGAACATAAAGGGCTTTTTTCCTGCTAAGTTCATTTTTATAATTAAATCTCGTGGCTAATTTACACTTTTATATTGTTATACATGAGGTTTGGAACACTGAAGAAAGGCTGGGAAAAGAAAATGATACATAAATGCAAAAAGAATCATCAGTCCTTGCCTGTATGAAATCAGCAGCAGTCACATAAACAGCTATCTCAGCCATCATTTAAATATTCCAAAGGTCAGAGGTCTCAAAACAGTCTTTTCTGGAACTGGGTGCAATGACTCACACCTGTAATCCCAACACTTTGGGAGGGCAAGGTGGGTGGATCACTTGAGCCCAGAAGTTCAAGACCAGCCTGGGCAACATGGCAAAACTCCATTTCTACTAAAAATACAACAACAACAAAAAATTAGCTGGGTGTGGTGGCTCACACCTATAGTCCCAGCTACTCAGGAGCCTGAGGTGGGAGGATCACCTCAGCTTGGGAGGTTGAGGCTACAGTGAGCTGTGATCACACCACTGCACTCCAGCCTGGGCGACAGAGTGAGACCCTGCCTTAAAAAAAAAAAGAAAAAAAAAAGTCTTTGCTGGCTAATGATGAAAAGGGGAAGAGTTCTGGAAAGATGTCAAAAGAACATGTTTGTAAACAAACACGGATGAAATCTTAAGTAAGAACAAAAAACCTCTAAGAAACATGCCTTGATAAGTCATAGGCAGGATGCAATGAATCATCTTGCTACTATACACAGGTGTGTGATATACAAAGGTCATATTCATAGGCGCATCAGCAATGGCACTTTCCAAACTTTCTCAAGTGACACAAAAGCCTTCACAGTAAGCTGACTAGCAGCTATTGAATTCAAAAACTTAGCAAAACTTTTTATGCTTTATGTCTTTAACCACATGTAAAATACAAAATCTCACCCTATTTCTCCATTTGAAATTTCTTCAGACACTTTCTAAGCATACCATCTTTCCAGGCCTTTTAGTATTGTGTAGTCAAAGATGAATAAGACACACTCTCTACCCTGATATCATAATTTAAGAGAGAAAAAAGACACACTGAGAAATAACTAGATACAGGATGAGAATTAAATAATAAAAGCATGAACAAAATGTTGATAAAACAGAAATGGAAGCACCTGTGGAAATCACAAAAGGGGTGGCATGAACTTTAATGGATGAATGGAAGTCTATCAGGTCAAAAAAGAAACAAGAAAAGGCATCAAGGCAAAGTGAATAATATAAACAGACATGAGGCATAAAATCTATGTTAGGTTTGAGAAACAAGGACATGTTCAATGTGGCTGAAGCACAAGTACTAGGGGTGAGGTGGTGAGGGCAGGAAATGAGACTTTGGGAGAATCATTTAATTAACATTATTATTCCTATGAGAAAATATGCAGAACAGGAACAAAAAGAAAAATCACCTTATGTCTTTGATAGTTGCTCGTTTCAGTGGGTCAACCTGCAGCATATGCATCAGGAGAGTGGCGACAGAACGATTGAGATATTCTGGGATATAAAAGACACCACCTCGGATCTTCTTAAATAACGTAGGTACATGCTCATCATCAAATGGGAGGGTGCCACAAAGAAGAGCATACAAGATAACACCACAGCTCCAGATATCAACTTCAGGACCTGCATACAATCTAAGAAAAAAGATGACAACACAAACCTGAAATTCAAGTATCACTTTTTCTCTATGTACCCTACTTCTATATATAGGTAGTCTACATTCAGTACATATTCATTTCCAAGGTCTTTAATGAAGTCCATGGCCGCTCCCCAATATTCGGTGTTTGTTCCCCAAAGAGAGTAATGGGGCTAGCCAACCACTATTCAAGCCTGCCAAGTGAATAGGGTATTTTTATTTGTCACAAATTCATTTAACTGAAACATACTAATTAAAACATATAATACTTTCTGTGGTTGATTTTTGAGGGAAACAAACTAGATGACCACAAACTTGAAAAAATACTATGGCGTATAGGTTAAATCTTTTTCCCAAAGAACTATTACAAGAAAGAAAACATACATATAATGTATACATATAATAGAATTTCTACCCAGGCACACCTTTAAAGAATATTTAAGGCTGTTCACGCTAGCTCACACCTGTAATCCTAGCACTTTGGGAGGATGAGGCGGGTGGATTGCTTGAGGCTACGAGTTTGAGGCCAGCCTAGGCAACATGGTGAAACGCTGCTTCTACTAAAAATACAAAAAATAGCCAGGGATGGTGGTGCACATCTTAGTCCCAGCTACTCAGAAGGCTGAGGTGGGGAGGATCACCTGAGCCCAGGAGGTGGTACAGTGAGCTGAGATTGTCCCACTGCACTCTAGCCTAGGCGACAGAGTGAGACTCTATCTCAAAAAATAATAATAATAATAATGATATATATAAAATATATATTATACATTATATATAGAGAGAGATTTAAAACATTAAAATATTTAATTAGTACTGTGTAGACAGTATTTATCCTGTATCACATTATCCTGAGTACTTACCACTTCCATTCTCATCACTTCCTAACTCATATGACTAAAATTATCTTTGATTCAGATAACCTATGCTTATAGTATTATTCCTTTTTTCTCTTATGTTTCTACAGCATTACAATTCCCATGATAGCATATTACCATACTCAAACCTGGGTCTGAGGTAACAAAGTAATTCTCTACTATTCTAATGAAAAGAATACAATCCGTTTATATAAAAAATGGTGATTGTTTACATCATTTGCTGTATTGTTGGAATGGACTGAATGGACTGAATGCTTATGTCCTCCCAAAATTCATGTGTTGAAATCCTAACCCCTAAGGAGATAGTATTAGCAGGTGGGGACTTTAGGGGGGGTGATTAGGTCACTAGTGCAGAGTTCTCATGAATGGGATCAGTGCCCTTATAAGTGCGACCCCAGAGAGATCCCTCGTCCCTTTCACCATGTGAAGTTACAGTGAGCATACAGTAGTCTACTAGGAAGTAGACCCTCACCAGATACCAAATCTGCTGGCACCTTTATCTTGGACTTCCCAGACTTCAGAACTGTGAGAAATACATTTCTGTTGTTTATAAGCCATCACCTTTATTGTGTCTTTCTTATAGCAGCCCAAATGGACTAAGATAATTCTTTATCTGCTATTTGCAATAATACTTTTACCATATTTTCTCTCATAGGATTCTAACTTTTAAAATCACACATTGATCACTGTAGAAAGACTTGAGTTTACCACTGCAATCTGTATAAACATTTTTATAATGTACCAATGAATAAGTTATATGAGTAACTACACAATCTCTACTTGTGTAGTTTAATTTCATGAAACAATATTGTCCCCCAAAATCTCATTCTTCCAAACACAAAATATAAAACAATGCTCTATATACTTTGGAAAATATGCAAGGTATTATTAAAGAACTATATCTAATAAATAAATAATGACACTAGCTTAAATTTAGCAAATTCTTACTCTCTTATCTGCACTTTTGTAAAATGAAAGATATGTTAAATCAGGATCTACTTCAGTTATTTTTCTAATGGGGAAAACTTCGTAAGTATATTTATAATGACATCTAAATGAAATGTTTAACATTTTTTAATATAACTATTATCCCTTTAACAATGGAAAAATAAATGAACAATCCATTTCTACCATGTTAAAATCTTACCTTCCATAAAGAATATATTGTAATTAAATGTTATCAAAATTAACACAAGATTACAAAAAGCTTATGCTTCACTGATTATTACCTGCCTGAGATGACTTCAGGTGCTGCATAATTTGGAGATCCGCAACTAGTTCTCAGAAATTCACCATCTGACATCATATTAGATAATCCTAAAAATAAAAGTAATGTTTACTTGGTGCTAGATATTTTTAAAAGTAGATAAAGTCATAAATATGAGCAAAATTTCAAGTTCTTGATCCTCCATACATCATTGTTTTTTAGTTATTAAAAAAAAGCAGTGGAAAGCATTTAACTGGAAAGAGACCCTCTCAGAGTGCTTACACTATAACAAAAAAGCTAAAGCACATCACATATATAAGTGAAACTAAATTTCCTTTCTAAATAAAAATGTTGATTCCCATCACAAATGAGGTTATTCTGAAGCATATTAACTTTCCCAAACATTAAAACATCAAAATATTATTTACCTATTTCCATAGTCAAAAGAATAAAATAGAGACTACTACTTTTTTGCCCTATGCTTTCAAAAGCCTCTTTAAATTCTATAATTAGAAACCAGATGGGCCCCACCTCATAAAGAGATTATGTTCCAAAAGTTTTTAATTTAGAAATATTTAATTCAACATAGAAAAAATAATCTATTGAACCAAAAATCTAGTTGAGCTATAGTAATAAATAAGTTTCATGATTTAGAGAAGGAAGAGAAATAGAGAAAGTAGTTTCTAGGTTTTTAGATTAAAGACAAGGTATAGACCACAAATAAGCAACAATAGCCAGTACCTTTCTATCTCTTTCTCTTTAATTTCTCACTTCCTAGTCTTTTTCTCAAATACCCTATTAAGGCATCCTTTCCACGTATGTTTATCCCAGAAAGTGTTTGGAGTATAAAAATAAGATTTTATGTACCTTTTACCCCTGACAAAAACTATTCTCTAATCAAGTTATTAGACGTTACACCTAAGGACCTCTTTGTGGATCAATTCAGAAGGGCTTTTTTCCAACTGCATGCATATTTTCAGGTACCTCGGTTTATATGCATTCATCAGGGAAAGTGCCCATACTTTCATGAGATTTTCAAAGAAGTCTAGGACTCCTCCCCTCTCTTCAAAAAAAAAAAAAAAAAAAAAAACAGTTATGCATCATTTCCTTAGGAGAAAATGCAGATTGAATAGATTTATCTTGATGACAACCTTCTAACTTCTCTAGAGGTATCTGCATTTTTAAAGTGTATTTAATGAAAATTTAATTAAATGAAAAAAAAAAAGCTACTGAGGAGATTTCAGCTAATCCCTTTTCATGGTACAGAACGTACAAGGTTGAAATGGAAAGTTCTTAGTTCAATGAGTTGTTATGCTTTAAAAGGTAGCTAGTACATTTCTGAACAACCCTGGAGTTACATACCAAAATCAGCTATCTTGGCATTCATGTGTGCGTCCAACAGGACATTTTCTGGTTTCAGGTCTCGATGAACAACCATATGCCTATGACAGTAATCCACAGCAGACAGAATCTGCTGAAAGAGCCGCCTGGCTTCCATCTCTTCAACCTATCAAGCATAAAAGAAACTGCATTAAGAATATCTGGGGCTGGGCACAGTGGCCTATGCCTGTAATCCCAGCATTTTGGGAGGCCGAGGCAGGTGGATTACCTGAGGTCAGGAGTTCGAGACCAGCCTGACCAATAAGGTGAAACCCCATCTCTACTAAAAATACAAAAATTAGCCGGGCATGGTGGCATGTACCTGTAGTTCCAGCTACTCAGGAGAGTGGGACAGGAGAATTGCTTGTACTGGGAGGCAGAGGTTGCAGTGAGCTGAGATCATGCCACTGCGCTCCAGCCTGGGCAACAGAGCAAGAGTCTGTCTCAAAAAAAAAAAATCTGAGACATCTATTTAACAAGAGTTTTAATTTCATAATTAGGCTAAATATAATTAAGCAAGCTAGAATTATGTTGGAATTCTCAACAAATCAGACAAAATAAACCAACCAAAAGCTTGTCAAAGCTCAACATGTCAACAGACAAGTTTTTCTTTGTTGCTAAGCAGAAATATTTAAATTTCAATTAATATTATTAAATGTGCACAATGTTTTGGGGAATTGACAGCAAAACAAACTAAAACAGAACATATGTGAAAGTGCTAAGAAAAGGAAATAACTGATCTTCAACATGATTTTATGGAACAGATTTTAAAAAGCATGCGCATCATTTTGGCAATTAAGTGAAACATATTTTCTAAAATCAGTATTTCAAAAGGTATGCTTTTTAAGAAAGAAAATTTGTCTAACACTATATGTCTAGTTGAGCATTATCATAAAAGCAACTTCAACCTTGAAGATATCTTTGCATTCTTCTATTTTCCAATACTTTCCTTTTTATTAGTTTAGAGATTTAGTATACCAGATAGTATGTTACTCACCCGTCCATGCTTACAGATGTAGTCAAATAATTCACCTCCAGACACATATTCCATTACCATAAAAAAATCTGTTGGAGTGCTGATCACCTGGTATCTTTTTTGTTAATTAAAAAAAGTTAACAAAATATGTTACTTTAACCAAAATCAACCTGGTATATCTACTCTTGCTACAATTTTATATTTCAATGTTTTATAATACTTTAAGATGGCAACAAATTATATGTTATCAAAATAATCACAGAGCAATAAACACGGACCATTACAAAATTATTCTATTTCTTGAGGCTCATGGCCATTCCTTTAGATCCTCCCTTTCATGTTTACATAATTTTTGAAATCTTTCCCTCTTCAACAACTAAGTTAAGCATTAATTTTCCCATATAAACAAAAATTTGTTTACAGTCAAAGGAGATGAGGTATCACATATTTAAAGATAAACAGAAAATATACTTGGGCCAGACACTATGGCTCACGCCTGTAATCCCAGCACTTTGCAAGGCCAAGGTGGGAGAATCGCTTGAGCTCAGGGCAATGTTTTGGGGAATTGACAGTAAAACAAACTAAAACAGAACATACATGAAAGTGCTAAGAAAAGAAAATAACTGATCTTCAACATGATTTTATGGAACCAATTTTGAAAAGCATAGGCATCATGTTGGCAATTAAGTGGAATATATCTTCTAAAGTCAGTATTTTACCAGCCTGGGCAACATAGCAAGACCTCATTTCTGTAAAACATATATATATTTTCCTGGACATGTAATATGATGCTACAGGGATACATTCAGCAAAATCCAGAAGGTGAAAAATGACCATTTCCCCAACAAATAAAACGCAAGAAAAAAAGGGAAAGGATAAACTATATGTTAAAAGTAACTTCAGAGACATACTGACCAATTATGCTGTATAGACTTATTTTGATTCTGATTCAAATAAACCAACTTTAAAAACCATTTATGAAACAATCAGGAAAGTCTACATGCTGATTAGTAGTGGATAATGTTGTTAAATATTTTAATTAAGACGTGATAGGCCGGGCACGGCGGCTGACGCCTGTAATCCCAGCACTTTGGGAGGCCAAGGCAGGCAGATCACGAGGTCAGGAGATTGAGACCATCCTGGCTAAACCAAACACGGTGAAACCCCGTCTCTACTAAAAATACAAAAAATTAGCCGAGCATGGTGGCGGGCACCTGTAGTCCCAGCTACTCGGGAGGCTGAGGCAGGAGAATGGCGTGAACCCAGGAGGCGGAGCTCGCAGTGAGCCAAGATCACGCCACTGCACTCCAGCCTGGGCAACACAGTGAGACCCCACCTCAAAAAAAAAAAAAAAAAAAAAAAAAGATGTGATGATACTATGTTTATGTTATTTAGAATTTAAAAAGTATTTTCTAGAGTAGATACTGAAGAGTTTACAGATTAAAAAGATAATGTTGAGATTTGCTTCAAAATAATCTGGCATAGGGGAAATGGGGGGGAGCAGAAAAAACAATGATTTGACTATTGTTGAAGCTGAATAAGACATGCATGGGGTTTCGGCAGACGAGCCAAGATGGTCGAATAGGAACAGCTCCGGTCTACAGCTCCCAGCCTAAGCGACACAGAAGACAGGTGATTTCTGCATTTCTGTTTGAGGTACCGGTTTCATCTCACTAGGGAGTGCCAAACAGTGGGTGCAGGACAGTCCGTGAAGTGCACTGTGCGCGAGCCAAAGCAGGGCGAGGCATTGCCTCACTCGGGAAGCACAAGGGGTCAGGGAGTTCCTTTTCCTAGTCAAAGAAAGGGGTAACAGACGGCACCTGGAAAATCGGGTCAGTCCCACCCTAATACTGTGCTTTTCCAACGGGCCTGGAAAACGGCACACTAGGAGATTGTGTCCCGCACCTGGCTCGGAGGGTCCTATGCCCACGGAGTCTCACTGATTGCTAGCACAGCAGTCTGATATCAAACTGCAAGGCGGCAACCAGGCTGGCGGAGGGGCGCCTGCCATTGCCCAGGCTTGCTTAGGTAAACAAAGAGGCCAGGAAGCTCGAACTGGGTGGAGCCCACCATAGCTCAAGGAGGCCTGCCTGCCTCTCTAGGCTCCACCTCTGGGGGCAGGGCACAGACAAACAAAAATTCAGCAGGAACCTCTGCAGACTTTAATGTCCCTGTCTGACTGACAGCTTTGAAGAGAGTAGTGGTTCTCCCAGCACGCAGCTGGAGATCTGAGAACGGACAGACTGCCTCCTAAAGTGGGTCCCTCACCCCCCAGCAGCCTAACTGGGAGGCACCCCCCAGTAGGTACAGACTGACACCTCACTCGGCCGGGTACTCCTCTGAGACAAAACTTCCAGAGGAAACTATCAGACGGCTGAATTTGTGGTCTCACGAAAATCCGCTGTTCTGCAGCCACCGCTGCTGACACCCAGCCAAACAGGGTCTGGAGTGGACCTCTAGTAAACTCCAACAGACCTGCAGCTGGGGGTCCTGTCTGGGAGATGGAAAACTAACAAACAGAAAGGACATCCACACCAAAAACCCATCTGTACATCACCCTCATCAAAGACCAAAAGTAGATAAAACCACAAAGATGGGGAAAAAAGAGAGCAGAAAAACTGGAAACTCTAAAAAGCAGAGCACCTCTCCTCCTCCAAAGAAACGCAGTTCCTCACCAGCAACGGAACAAAGCTGGACGGAGGATGACTTGGACGAGTTGAGAGAAGAAGGCTTCAGACGATCAAACTACTCCGAGCTACGGGAGGAAATTCAAAACAATAGCAAAGAAGTTAAAAACTTTGAAAAAAAATTAGACGAATGGATAACTAGAATAACCAATGGAGAGAAGGGCTTAAAGGAGCTGATGGAGCTGAAAGCCAAGTATTGAGAACTACGCGAAGATTGCAGAAGCCTCAGTAGCAGATGCGATCAACTGGAAGAAAGGGTATTGCTGATGGAAGATGAAATGAATGAAATGAAGCGAGAAGGGAAGTTTAGAGAAAAAAAGAATAAAAAAAATGAATAAAGCCTCCAAGAAATTTGGGACTATGTGAAACGACCAAACCTACGTCTGATTGGTGTACCTGAAAATGACGGGGAGAATGGAACCAAGTTGGAAAACACTCTGCAAGATATAATCCAGGAGAACTTCCCCAATCTAGCAAGGCAGGCCAACATTCAGATTCAGGAAATGCAGAGAACACCACAAAGATACTCCTCGAGAAGAGCAACTCCAAGACACATAATTGTCAGATTCACCAAAGTTAAAATGAAGGAAAAAATGTTAAGGCAGCCAGAGAGAAAGGTCGGGTCACCCACAAAGGGAAGCCCATCAGACTAACAGCTGATCTCTCGGCAGAAACTCTACAAGCCAGAAGAGAGAGGGAGCCGATATTCAACATTCTTAAAGAAAAGAATTTTCAACCCAGAATTTCATATCCAGCCAAACTAAGCTTCATAAGTGAAGGAGAAATAAAATACTTTACAGACAAGCAAATGCTGCGTGATTTTGTCACCACCAGGCCTGCCCTAAAAGAGCTCCTGAAGGAAGCACTAAACATGGAAAGGAACAACCGGTACCAGCCCCTGCAAAAACATGCAAATTGTAAAGACCATCGAGGCTAGGAAGAAACTGCATCAACTAACGACCAAAATAACCAACCAACATCACAATGACAGGATCAGATTCACACATAAAAATATTAACTTTAAATGTAAATGGGCTAAATGCTCCAATTAAAAGACACAGCCTGGCAAACTGGATAAGGAGTCAGGACCCATCAGTGTGCTGTATTCAGGAAACCCATCTCACGTGCAGAGACACACATAGACTCAAAATAAAGGGATGGAGGAAGATCTATCAAGCAAATGGAAAACAAAAAAAGGCAGGGGTTGCAATCCTAGTCTCAGATAAAATAAACTTTAAACCAACAAAGATCAAACGAGACAAAGAAGGCCATTACATAATGGTAAAGGGATCAATTCAACAAGAAGAGCTATCGTAAATATATATGCACCCAACACAGGAGCACCTAGATTCATAAAGCAAGTCCTGAGTGACCTACAAAGGGACTTAAACTCCCACACAATAATAATGGGAGATTTTAACACCCCACTGTCAACATTAGACAGATCAACGAGACAGAAAGTTAACAAGGATATCCAGGAATTGAACTCAGCTCTGCACAAAGTGGACCTAATAGACATCTACAGAACTCTCCACCCCAAATCAACAGAATATACATTTTTTTCAGCACCACACCACACCTATTCCAAAATTGACCACATAGTTGGAAGTAAAGCTCTCCTCAGCAAATGAAAAAGAACAGAAATTATAACAAACTGTCTCTCAGACCACAGTGCAATCAAACTAGAACTCAGGATTAAGAAACTCACTCAAAACCACTCAACTACATGGAAACTGAACAATCTGCTCCTGAATGACTATTGGGTACATAATGAAATGAAGGCAGAAATAAAGATGTTCTTTGAAACCAACGAGAACAAAGACACAACATACCAGAATCTCTGAGACACATTCAAAGCAGTGTGTAGAGGGAAATTTACAGCACTAAATGCCCACAAGAGAAAGCAGGAAAGATCCAAAATTGACACCCTAACATCACAATTAGAAGAACTAGAAAAGCAAGAGCAAACACATTCAAAAGCTAGCAGAAGGCTAGAAATAACTAAAATCAGAGCAGAACTGAAGGAAATAGAGACACAAAAAACCCTTCAAAAAATTAATGAATCCATGAGCTGGTTTTTTGAAAAGATCAACAAAATTGATAGACCGCTAGCAAGACTAATAAAGAAAAAAAGAGAGAAGAATCAAATAGATGCAATAAAAAATGAAAAAGGGGATATCACCACCGATCCCACAGAAATACAATCTACCATCAGAGAATACTACAAACACCTCTATGCAAATAAACTAGAAAATCTAAAAGAAATGGATAAATTCCTCAACAAATACACCCTCCCAAGACTAAATCAGGAAGAAGTTGAATATCTGAATAGACCAATAACAGGTTCTGAAATTGCGGCAATAATCAATAGCTTACCAACCAAAGAGTCCAGAACCTGATGGATTCACAGCCGAATTCTACCAGAGGTACAAGGAGGAACTGGTACCATTCCTTCTGAAACTACTCCAATCGATAGAAAAAGAGGGAATCCTCCCTAACACATTTTATGAAGCCAGCATCGTCCTGATACCAAAGCCTGGCAGAGACATAACCAAAAAAGAGAATTTCAGACCAATATCCTTGATGAACATTGATGCAAAAATCCTCAATAAAATACTGGCAAACCGAATCCAGCAGCACATCAAAAAGCTTATCCACCATAATCAAGTGGGCTTCATCCCTGGGATGCAAGGCTGGTTCAACATATGCAAATCAATAAATGTAATCCAGCATATAAACAGAACCAAAGACAAAAACCACATGATTATCTCAATAGATGCAGAAAAGGCCTTTGACAAAATTCAACAACGCTTCATGCTAAAAACTCTCAATAAATTAGGTATTGATGGGACGTATCTCAAAATAATAAGAGCTATCTACGACAAACCCACAGCCAATATCATACTCAATGGGCCAAAACTGGAAGCATTCCCTTTGAAAACTGGCACAAGACAGGGATGCCCTCTCTCACCACTCCTATTCAACATAGTGCTGGAAGTTCTGGCCAGAGCAATCAGGCAGGAGAAGGAAATAAAGGGTATTCAATTAGGAAAACAGGAAGTCAAACTGTCCTTGTTTGCAGATGACACGATTGTATATCTAGAAAACCCCATTGTCTCAGCCCAAAATCTCCTTAAGCTGATTAGCAACCTCAGCAAAGTCTCAGGATACAAAATCAATGTACAAAAATCACAAGCATTCTTGTACACCAATCACAGACAAACAGAGAGCCAAATCATGAGTGAACTCCCATTCACAATTGCTTCAAAGAGAATAAAATAGCTAGGAATCCAACTTACAAGGGATGTGAAGGACCTCTTCAACGAGAACTACAAACCACTGCTCAATGAAATAAAAGAGGATACAAACAAATGGAAGAACATTCCATGCTCATGGGTTGGAAGAATCAATATCGTGAAAATGGCCATACTGCCTAAGGTAATTTATAGATTCAATGCCATCCCCATCAAGCTACCAATGACTTTCTTCACAGAATTGGAAAAAAACTACTTTAAAGTTCATATGGAACCAAAAAAGAGCCCGCATTGCCAAGTCAATCCTAAGCCAAAAGAACAAAGCTGGAGGCATCACGCTACCTGACTTCAAACTATACTACAAGGCTACAGTAACCAAAACAGCATGGTACTGGTACCACAACAGAGACATAGATCAATGGAACAGAACAGAGCCCTCAGAAATGATGCCGCATAGCTACAACTATCTGATCTTTGACAAACCTGACAAAAACAAGAAATGGGGAAAGGATTCCCTATTTAATAAATGGTGCTGGGAAAACTGGCTAGCCATATGTAGAAAGCTG